>NC_026151.1:3664077-3694348 GCF_000512975.1 Sesamum indicum
TGAACCAGGTCCAGCTTCTGCAGATCAGGGACCCCCTGCCGACCAAGGCGTTGCTCCAATGGATATCTAATGATGCCATCTTATGGTTAAGAAATGATTCTCGTGTTTTCAAACTTCCAACACCATGATCTACTGAACAGGCTGGTAAATTTGGATGCTTGTTTTATGAGCAGCAATCACATTGTACTTCTTCAGTGAAATTATTTTAGTTTATCCTTTTGTGCCTTGCCTTATATTATTTTCTTTGAACACTGTACGCTCTTTATTTGTGTGGGGATACAATGATGAACTTTGCTTGTTGGCAAACAATAGCTTATGATGTTCATTAGCGTTTATATTTAGGAAGCAGGCTGATGGATCTCTTTCTATAGCCGAGGGAGGCACGTATGCTACCATCTAAAATTTTATGTTGAAGTTTATTTGGAAATCTCATACTTGTCTATCAGATTCCGGAGTATACCTTGTATCCACTTCGTGCTCAAGATGATTAATCACTGAATTTAATCGTTTCTAAGTATTTTATTAAGGGTTTGTTGGACTAGCTGAAAAGGGAAGTGAAGGGGGGAGGGAAAATAATAATAGTTTTTTATTAAATTGTTTGGTATGAGTAGGAGAGTAAAACTAAAACACTTTCCATGTTTGGTATGAGGAAATATATTGAAAAGAAAAGGTTAATTTTTTACTAATTAGCCATTTCTCATTATTTTATATTAAAAAATAAACAAATTAATATTGTATTAAAATAATTTCAAGTTATTAAAATATAAAAATTTATTAATAAAAATATTCATCCAACAATAACAAGAATATGTTTTTATTTGGTTGTCTTTTCTAAACAAATATGTATAATGTTATTTGCAGAAAAAGAAAAAAGTAAATGGAGGAAACTATATGTATGTGTAATAGAAAAAAAAATGTATATATTTTTTTGAAGTCTTATACTTTTACTTTCTCATCCAATTTTTAAATTAGTGTTCAAAGAGATTTTATATACATCCAATTCTACTTCCCTCTATCCTTTCTAATCAAATACCAATTTTTTTCTTATACACTCGATTTTACTTTTACTTTTCTTATACACTCATTTCTCAACCCAACCAAACAAACTTTCAAGTTTAAAAAGATCAAGCTCATCAATTTTTCTTAAATTTGTTTAGAATGCAATATTTAAAGGGCGAATACTGTTGGTCCAGGCAGCATTTTGAGCTGAGAATCTTATAATGCAGTGTACATCTTTATTCCATCCATCCTATTGGCACAGTTTATTGATCAGTGTTCCTGGAAATCAAGGGCGAACATCAAAATGTCAAAATTAGCATTTCTAAACACCCATCCACATCCTTAGGACATTGGAGAACTAGAAGAACATTTATCATTAAAAAGACAATGACTGACATTGAATAATGATACAGGTTGAAGCTCCAACTCGCTGGTAAGAATCCAGCATCAAGAAACATAAGTACGAGGCCTTACAATGCAATTAAAATGCTGAATCAGACGATTTTGATATCGTAAGTTGAACAATTGAAATATTAGTTTGCAACACAGTCTGCGAAGGTTAAAGACAGCAGTTGCAGGCATTAATAAAACCAGCGCCCTAAAATGCAACTCCAAATTGCCTTGTGCTTCAAGTTACGAAAATCGACTCGTTCTTGGTAACCTCCATCAACGCCAAGAATGCATAAATTTCAGCTTTTATAGGACAAAATTGTGGGGCTCGGGAATCGGGAGTCCTTTCGTGTGCATTTGTTTATACATCCACTGCCAGTTCTCTGGAGTTACCTCACCGCCAAGAGAACGGATGACGGAACCGCCGCTGCAAGAGCCAATCTTGCAGCACTCCTCTAGTGATAGCCCCTTCACCAATCCATACAGAAACCCGCTAGCAAAGAGGTCGCCTGCACCAGTGGCATCAACTGCCTTTGCTTCTCCAATTGCTGGAACACGGACAACCTAGAAACGACATTAACTTTGTATTATGAAATCAAGGATTTGAAACTCTGAAGCGGCTATACACCATTCTCCAGCGAAAAAAAAAAGAAAAAGAAAAAGAAAAAGCAACACGTTCAATCAAGTGCCATATGCGAGTCTTTATGCATTGCTAAAAGGTCGATTGCATGATCTTTCAGTTGATTATTTCAGCCATGTTTTGGAAGAAATGGGAGAACTTTACACCTTATTGGTTGTAATCCTGTACAGCCTCAATTGCATGACAAATTTGGTTCGGCTTAAATTATCTGACAAACAAGAATCTCAACCTTCTTAAAGATGATCAACAATTTTTGTCTGAGAATGCAACATTGCAACCCTTGTTATTTCTTGTTTTTTATTTTGGTGATGAGGATCACAACCAAAAATGTTAAGGCAATTAAACAGACCTCTTTTCCATGTTTTGCAATGCATCCCTTTGCACCCAATGTCACCACTGCCCATTGACAGTGTTTTGCCAAAAAATCAAGAGCAGACTCAGGATCTGCGGCATTCTCTTCATCCCTGAAAATTCAATGATGGAAAGATCAGTAGCAATTAACAACGAACTGCGCTAACTATAAACCCCGATGGAACTGGGCAAAGGCTAGTAGAAGATTATTTCTCTCTTTATGACACCATCACACAAAAGGAAGCGATGGACTTAACCTCAGCAATTCAGCAGCTTCATCCTCATTGGCAAAGCATAGGTCTATGCTCCCTGATTCCAGTAACTGTAGAAGTGGCAACCTGAACTTCCGTACCATCTGTGAAAGTAAGATTGTTATAGAAAATTAAATACATTTCAAGTAGCAGTGAATATTTTCTCACTTTCCACAGCACTGCTGCAATACTTGGGAACTTTAAGGTCCTCAAAGGTATTACCTCAAAACTGGCCAGATCTAGTGAAACAGAAACACCCTCTTGCTTGGCAATTTTAATGGCTGCCTGAATAACTTCTATGTTAAATATTGCATATCTCAGGACAAGCCACTGCACCAAAGAAATTAAATTAATATTAGTTTTGATGCAACAAAGCATGAGGAGCATATTTTATTATATGGTTATACGGAAGGACTGATAGTCGGACATTATTATGTGTCAATTTTTGATGCAAGAATTAGCAAATCTGTACTCAGTAAGATCGAACCCTATCCCCCTCTCAACCAGGGGTAAAACTTGAGAGAACAGAAATAAAATAAACCAAACAGGAATGGCAAACGACAACATTGTCAATGTCTACTTGCATTCTTAGAAGAAAAAACAAGAATGAGAAGGAAGAGATGGTCCATATGCAACACAGAGGTGGTTGCTTAGTGATTAAGCCAGAGAGGCCTCACCTTGGAACCTTTCAAGTCTTCTGTAGTCAAATCATTTGCCTGGTAGAGGATAAGAGTATGAGATATACAGGCAAGTCTTGACTAACAATGTCAAGAATATCTTGAATATCATAACAGACTAAATTCAAGTCGAATGACCTGAATTTTGACGGCACCAGAGAGGCATGGCCGCATTGTACGATTGCCCAATTCATCAACTAAGCAAACACACTGCATCACAAGTTTAAAAAATCATGCCCTAGAGCCTGTTAGCAACTATTTTAACATTGCTATTATACAAGAAACCTGCATGGGTGGAGGCAGATGGCCAACCTGTGCAGTAGACCCATTTTTCAGCCTCAATCTTGAGAGATCAACTTTGTAAAAGCTCATATTATCTATAAACAAACTTCCTTGATCATCATCACCGCACGCCCCAATTATACCACAAGTAATCCCAAAACCAGCAGCCAGACCTCTAATAGTATTCGCAACACTTCCACCTGCTATGGTCTTCAATGAGGAAGTAGTTTCTGGAGAAGCAATAGTATGGGCGTTAACCTCACCCAAGACGAACTTCAGCTCTTCGGCCGCAACCTAGGAAATCCAAGAGTAAACTCAATACATTAAACAACTTAAATTGATACATTCTTCACACTGAACCAAGAACGGTCAGCACGTAGCAAATTCTTGTGATTAGCAAGCTTTAATGTAAAGATCATGCAACCTGATGAGTAAGAATAAAAAATCACATTCAAGGAAGGTTAATAAATTATCCAAACAAACTACTTTATCAAGAATACAAATTACAGCAACTGTCAAAATACAGGCATAGACTTAAACACACAACACTATAAAGTGAATTAGGATCAATATAATCATATAAAAATAGATACAATACACTAGAAAATCAATTACTCCTTGACATATTTCATATTGTGTGACCAATGATAAGCCTTCCCTCTGGACCTAGCCACTAGATTAGCAGACAAGAACCAAATTTGTTCTTCACGGCAGCAATTATACATTACCAGCCAAAACCTTAGCATATGATTGCAAATTCTTAAGATCAGACACGCCCACTCCCAGAAAAATATAAAAGATTCCAACTTTATAATAATTTGAAGCACAATGAACAAACAGAACACCAAAAGCAAACACAATCAACAACACCCCACATCTGATTTTTGAGTTCATCTATCATATTCAACTCCAGAACTCCAAATTGGTGGCACACAAACTCCATTAAAAACCCAAGATTCATCAACACAAATCAGAAACAATCAGCAACATCCCATCACATCACATCACACAAACAAAATTAGACACAGAGGGATAAGGAGGGTATACGGGGAAGGAGCCGCCGGGCTCTCCTGGGATTCGGGAGAGGAGGGACAAATCAACAGTTGCGACGTGGTCAACCAGAGCTGATGGCTGTAGCCCCAGTATCACCGGCGCTACAACAGCAACAGCAATAGCGTCATCTTCGTTGTTGATTTTGTGCTGAATTTCTACACCCATTCGTTCTGTTCTGAATTCTTGATTTTCAGAGGGAAAAATATATATATATATAGTGGGTTCTTTATTGAATGGGGATTCTCCCCTCCTGTGTTCCCCTCAGAAACAGGTTTCTGCTCTGCTGCCCCTTTCCACTCCTCCCCTCGCTTCCTGGCCTTCAACATGAATATATAGAGCCCAACCCCCTCCTTCCCCACCCACCCCGCAGGTCTACAGCCTCATATAGTTTTTCTCTGATTAAATTAAATATATCAATAATTACTATTTCTTTATCAAGCCATTTAATTTGATTAATCACTTACTTCACAAAAAATAACTGTATAATAAATATAGAATATCTTCCATAAACACTAGAGATGGCGATTTAGCTGTGTAATTTTTGGAGCAATAATATCTAATAACACATGCACCTCATCTATATATTTCTTTTTTATAAATAAAATTGACGATGCAATATTTATACACAGTACGCGTAATCAATATAAAAATTTTCACTCTGCCTGCTTCCCCCACACTATCAAACCAACATAAATCACATGAACAATCTTTGCATTAATAACCAAAATGCCTTAGGCTTGCCCACAACTCTGCAGGGCATAACCATTTAAAACTGCATTAAACAAGCACCCCATCATCGCCGAGTGGTCGGCGGTTGTCAAGAGAGTGGACGTCGTAGCAAGTTCTGCTTGTACTTAACAAGTTCTATTCGTATTTATCCCTTTGTTCTCAGTATTTGTTTTTTTTAGTATCCCAGTGTTTAATTTTTGTTGAATCTGTTGCTAACTAGAGTTCAAAGTAAGTTAGTTTTCTTCTTTAGCTATAACTCTATTATTTATATATAGTCTTACATCTCTGTAACTTTAGTACTTGACTTTTTAGATGAATAATGCCTGGTTTTTTTTCTCTAATTTATTGTCATGAATGTACTCTATTCCCCACACCTCAAATTTTAACATGGTATCAGAGCATCCATTTGAAGGTTTCTACATACACGATTTTTCTGCAGTTTGAAAGACGTTATTTTTACTAGCCGAAATGTAGGCGACGGCGTAGATACGGAGAAACCCGCTACCAGATAAGCGAACCCGCTACAAGAGACGATATATTCCGCCGAATAAGCGAACCCAGCATTGCTCGAACTGTGACAAAACAGGACACGACAGTGAGACCTATTTTAAACTTCATGGAACGCTTGAATGGTACAAGGAATTGGTGGATAAACACAAAAGAGATACAGGTGTAGCGCGTAGGTTCGCAATGAAAGTAACGACCAGATAGGAGACACTGTCACGACCTGATGTTAAGAAGGAACTGCTGCAGAAGCTGCTTAAGCTTATGCGAATCGGCTTGCAGTCTAGAGGCCTAATTGGGGGAGGTCGCGCGGAAGGAGGTCGCTCTGAGAAATTTGCAGGTACGGATATTTCCCTTATGAGTTTTGGAGCTAACTGTTTAAAGTCATGGATTATGGATACGGGAGCGACTAATCATATGTGCGGTAACTCTTGTCCCCTTGAAAATCAAGCCCCTATCTCACATCCTACTCAAATACATCTTCCGGATGGTTCCACCAAACAAGTTACTCATTCCGGGACCATTACCTTAGACAAAAATTTCACTCTCACCAATGTGCTGCTGGTGCCTTCCTTTAAATCTAACTTGCTTTCTGTGCATAAAATTTGCTCTTCACTACTTGTTGAGGTCATTTTTCAAGCTTCCTGTCCTGTATTTCAGGACCAGAGGACAAAGAGGACCATTGCTGTGGGAAAACAGGTTGGGAATCTTTACTTTTTAGATGTTTCATCTTTTAGTTTTCTAGTGATTAATTCTTGTCATTCAGCTAGCACTAGTAACACCTCGCTATGGCATAGAAGACTTGGCCATCCTTCATCCGATGTCCTTAAGCACATCCAATCTATTAAATTAGATGTCTCTTCTATCAGTGATCACTATGATATTTGCCCCATGGCTAAGCAGCATTGTCTGCACTTTACCTTTAGTACCACTTCCTGTGCTAGTGTTTTTGAGCTCTTGCACACAGATCTTCGAGGACCTAACTCCCTTGGGTCGCTAACCGGGTGTCATTACTTCCTTGCCATCGTAGACTACTATACTTGTGCGACCTGGACCTTCTTACTCAAATATAAATCCCAAGTCCCTCAAACACTAACCAACTTCCTTAATATGATCAAAGTTCAGTTTTATGCTTCTGTGAAATATATTCGATTCGACAATGGATCAGAAGTTTGTTAACGACCAATGTAGTTCATTGTTTAAAACTCTTATACACCAGACTTCCCGTCTTTATACCCCTCAACAAAATGTGATCGTAGAACGTAAACATAAGCATATCTTAGAGATTGTCAGGGCTCTTCTCTTTCAATCACATTTACCTGCTCTTTTTTTGGGGGAAGCCATTCTCACAACCACCTATCTTATCAACAGACTACCCACTTCTATCCTTGACTGGAAGTGCCTATATGAAATTCTCTATCACAAGCAACCCGACCTCACACAACTCGTACATTTGGTTGTTTGTGTTTCACAACCAACACTCTGCCTCAAAAGAAAAAGTTTGATAAACGTGCCAAAAAATGCATCTTTCTTGGCTACTGCCAAACCAAAAAGGCCTACAAAGTTTAAGATCTCGACTCTCATCACCTTCTTACCTCTAGGGACGTGATATTTCATGAACACATCTTCCCTTATTCCAATCTTACATCGCCCTGCCACTACCTGTAGATAACTTTGATCCTCCTACTCCCTCGAGCGAGCTAGCGACCCCTCCTACACCTACCACGATCAGTCCCTCTACTCTTGATCCAGTGCCTAGCTCTTCCACCTTTATTCCACTTTGCAGATCTAAACGACTTCATTATAGGCCTTCCTGGCTATCTGATTACGACTGCAATTGCACCCTCACTTCTCCTTCCTATATCTCAGCATCATACTCCACTGCACATTCTAGATTTTTCGCTCACTTATCTATTTTGCAGGAACCTAACAGTTATTTGCAGGCTTGTAAGGACAGGAATTGGGTGGACACTATGTCTAAGGAGTTGGAGGCACTGGCTGCAAATAAAACTTGGATCTTGACGAGCTTGCCGCCTCGAGGGGGTGGACTACTTTGATTCATCTCCCCAGTCGCTAAGGCCACTATTGTACGGATCTTCCTTGCACTGGATCCCCCTGAAGGTCTCCTTGGCGTTCCCGCTGGACATGTTTGTAAGTTGGAGAGATCGCTTTACGGGCTCAAACAGGCTTCCAGACAGTGGAATTTGGAGCTTACAAATCAGTTGCTATTTTTTGGTTTCAAACAGTCGAGCAATGACCTCAAGCGAGCTCACAGCCTTGTTGGTCTATGTTGATGACATTCTTCTCACTGGGTCGTCTACTTCTACTTTGGACTCTTGATCGTCTATTCACCATCAAAGATCTCGGACCGGCTAAGTACTTTCTTGGGCTCGAACTCGACCGATCTCCTCATGGCCTACAGATCACCCAAC
The DNA here is from genome assembly GCF_000512975.1 of Sesamum indicum. Taxonomy (NCBI): domain Eukaryota; kingdom Viridiplantae; phylum Streptophyta; class Magnoliopsida; order Lamiales; family Pedaliaceae; genus Sesamum; species Sesamum indicum. The sequence goes on from NC_026151.1 coordinate 3,672,386, forward strand.
GTAAATACTTACAGGATATTCTGGCTGCTACCTCAATGCTTGAAGCCAGACCTGTTTCTACCCTGTTACCACCAGGTCTCAAATTAGAACAGGATGACGGCTCCCTACTTGATAATCCAAATCATTTTCGGCGGCTGTGGGTCGCCTTTTGTATCTTAGCTTTTCAAGACCTGACATCTCTTTTGCTGTCCAACAGCTCAGTTAATTCCTCCAGGCACCTCGATCTTCTCACTGGAATGTAACTCTTCATGTTTTTCGTTATCTGAAGGGGTCTCCGTCCACTGGCCTCTTCTTTCCCTCCACTACCTCCCAAACTCTTAGCGCTTACTCTGATGCAAGCTGGACCTCTTGCCCTGACTCTCGACGATCAGTTACCGGGTTCTGTGTGTTTCTTGGATCGTCACTCATCTCTTGGAAGACCAAGAAACAAACCACCGTCTTGCGTTCATCAGCTGAGGTTGAGTATCGCAATATGGCTTCTACTGTTTGCGAACTCCTCTGGATTTCCTATGTGTTGCGCAACCTCCATGTCTCTGTTCCGCTACCTATTCCCTTCTGGTGCGATAACATGCCATCCACATTACTGCCAACTCCATTTTTCACGAGCGCACCAAACATCTCGACATCGACTGCCACATTGTTAGAGATCAATTCAACGTTGGCTTCATCTCTCCTTCTCACATTCGAGGGTCTGATCAGATTGCTGATGTTTTCACTGCTGACTTCAGACGATTCCTTTGCAAGCTGGGCCTCGCTTCCTCGGCTCCATCTTGAGGGGGGAGCTGTAGCAAGTTCTGCTTGTACTTATCAAGTTCTACTTGTACTTATCCCTTTGTTCTCAGTGTTTGTTTTTCATTAGTATTCCAGTATTTAATATTTGTTGAGTCTGTTGGCAATTAGAGTTCAAAGTAAGTTAGTTTTCTTCTTTAGCTAGGACTCTATTCTTTATATATAGTCTCACACTTCTGTAACTTTAGTACTTGAGTTTTTACATGAATAAAGCCTAGTTTTTCCTTCTCTAATTTATTGTCATGAATATACTCTATTCCCCACACCTCAAATTTTAACAGTGTCCCCACGTCTAAAGCCTGTCTCAAGAATCATCTGAAACTAATTAGTACCACTGCTTACAACTACCATCGGCGATCAATGTGTACTAGAATTGCAATACAAAATATAATCCATCAACTGATTCAATAAACAACACTGTTGAGGTTCTATGAACAAATTTTAAAATTTGTGGGTTTAATTTCGATCAGACGTATAGGAGTTTACTTCACTTTAAATGAGTTTATTGTAATTTATTATTTCATTATTAATTTTAATTTGAATATATGTTGAAAATATATTGATGTATGTACTAATTAAAAAATAATGTAATTATCACTCCTAAAAAGTAAAAGAGAAAAACCCACAGATGGATGGATGTCAATTTACAAAAGAAAAAACTTAGTGGAAATTATCTTGAAAGTTTTTCTCTCCAAATTTTTTTTTTTTTTATCCTGATCTTTTTTATAAAAAATCACTAAATTGGTTACTTTTTCTTATTTACAATAAATAATGGTTTTATTTTTGTTTCTCTGTTTTCGAATATGTGCCCAAAAATAGTATTGCTTAGATAATAAATTTTTGTCCTACCAATCTTAATTAGTAGTAAAAATTTCAATTCCAGTCCCTGCTTCATGAACAAATTGCAAACCACCAAAGCATAAAAAGAATATATATATATAATTCAATAAGTTCATAACAAAAATGTGCAAAAACTTCAAAATAACAAACAACAAAATTATGAGTTCACAAATTTCACAATCAATATAATTATACGCGTCAATTATTAAAATTAAATATGTGTAACTAATCAATAATTATCAAGTATATATAACTAATAAAAAACTATTAGATATAGTCAAGCTGAAAACGAATTTTTTCACTTTAAATCATATTGCATCTTCTGTTCTATTTAATATATAAATATGGCATACATAATTTATTTAAATATTATAGATAACGTAAATTTTACGTACATATAAATTTATATAGATCAAATAAAATAAAGAATGGTGTAGAATTTAAAACAGAAAATTGAAAGGCATCGTAGCTTACAAAGCAGCACGAAAGGAACCAAGAATTCATGCTCCTTCTATACTCTAATGCTTCAAACAAAACTCAGAGCAATTATCTTAAAGTCTGCAGTTCATGACCAAAAATATTGCTAGGATAGAAAGGTGCTATGTAGGGCTATATTACTTTTTTATTTTCAATTAAATATATTTTATAATGTAAATAAAAAAATAGTATTTTTGAATTTTTAATCTACTTTGATTATTATTTACAGATGATATTTATATGAGGATTACTTTCAAGCAATAATGACATTATATTAACGGCAAATAGTATAATTGGTCCTTTAAGTTTGCATTTAAAATCAATTTAATCGTTTAAGTTCATTTCTTGACTTTCAGTATCTTAAATTTTAATTTTTATCTCAATTTGGTCGCTCTGATAATTTATTGATGAAAATATGACTGATTTTGATTTTTTGAAGGGTAAAATGGTCAATTTAATTATTATTTTTTTCATTTAAGTCTCTTAAGATTGTAATTTTATCAAATTAGTCATCTTTTTTATGTGGGAAAACGATTTCTTATATTTTATGTCCTAAAATATGATGCAATGTCTACTTTAATCACTTAAGTTTGAATTCTTTTTACGAAAATCAAATTTGATCGAACTCAAGTAATCGCACTACATTAATCATGTGAGTTGTGATTGACTATTCCCTTTGTATTGCACACCATCCACATCATAATTATATTACACTTACCGTGTAATTGGTTTAAATTTGACTGAACTCTATGTAAGTTAAAATTTATCATATTATATAACTAGATCTTGATTCTTGATCATCGCATTTCCTATAATGTTTTTTTTTTCCTTAAAAATTTTGTCAGTTATATTATTTAATATATTAAAATATTATATTGATATTTTTCACGATACTTGAATTCAGAACCTCCTAATTATATTTAATTTTATGTGGGACGCCCACAAAAAAAAAAAAAAAAAAAAAAAAAAAAACGTAAAAAAAACGTTAACAGAAGTGATGAGATGATGGGACATGATTGAGATCTGAGTGCCAACATGTAATCCAGTCAGCCTCTGAAAATCCATAAACTTTACAAAAACCTACAAACAAGAAAAGGACAAGAATGTTTTTCCGCATCTCAACTCTCTGTATTATTCACATCCACACTCGCCTGCTCTTCTACAGTCCCCTCTTTGTTCGTTTTCAGTTGGCTGTTTGATGGATCTTTCCCAGAAACAGTGTTTGTGTGTTTATTTTCTGTTTTCAGCCATAAATATATGTTAAGATCCTATGGCTATGCAGCTACTTATAATTAATTTTTATTTTTATACAAATTAAAAAAAGTTAATTTCCACTAATGTGTGGGTTATTACGACTTTTCTAAAGTATATTAACAAGCGAAGGATAATAAAAATCGAGGTTCTGAATCGATAAAGACAATATATATATATATATATATTAATTTATCTTAAATTATGTATAAGATTAGATAAAGAAAATCATATTAAAAACTAAAATAAAAAAAACGTAGCTATCTCTATACACTTTTTTAGGATAAATTACGTGGAGCTTCCATAAAGTTTATCATACGTTATTTGAAAAATTACAAATATTTTTTAAAATTAATTTTTGTCTATCAAATACCTCCTATAATTTTTGTCTAACAAATACCTCCTATAATGAGCTCACGAAAATATATTTATTAGATAATTATTAATTTTATTTATATAACTTTTTAAATAATAAGTAGATAATTATAATTATCACAGTCCTTATATGTATTTGGCGTAATTTATTCTATTATTTTATTTTAAAAAGAAAACGCCGCAAACACTTTGTGTGAAGGAGGAACATTTTGAGTATCTTTGAAATTGCACTTTCTTTGTTTTATTGATAATAAGAGTAGCACTTTTGATCTTTTATTTGTGGTGAAATGATTAAACTGTCAACAACAGCGGCGAGTGCGACGGATTCATAATAAAATCCAACTACAATATATCAGAAAACAGTACAAAAAGAGAAGCTTCAGTGATTGACACTCTCATAATTATTTATATATATATATATATATATATATTTCTTTCTTAAATACAGAAAATAAAAATAAAATAGAATAAATTCCCAAAAAAAAGACAAGCAAGTGAGCTGAAATCACGGGCGATGTTTTGGCTTTTTGAATTTGCAATCAGCCAATCATACTTTTCAAGATTCCATCTGCAATAATGTCACAATATTTTAAACTTCATCATAATATTATTACCCACTACCCATCCTACTACTCTACAACACTAGCCTATTTTTCTTTTCCTTTTATGATTAATACTATAATATTTTCATTTAATATTATTACTAATATATTCGATAGGATGTAATCTCTTCAAGGGTCGTAATACAAATATATGCACTCGACTCATTTTTGGACCCATACCATTTATTTCGAGTTGATACAATCTGGTTCTGTACTTTTGAAACTTAATATGTATGGATCCATTGTGACCATTTGATGGCCTTCGTATCGATAGCCCATGTGAAAATCGTACGAATTGAGTGAAATTTATAAATAGCCGTCGGTCATGTCCCAAGTACAATTTTTGTTGCCTAACATTTTTTATGACATTGAATTCTTGATCCTTACGATTTATTTGACTTAGGCATTAGATGGTTATTTACTAAGATATTTTTAATGTGGTTCTAACCGTATTTTGTCTTGGAAGTCTCCTTTCTATATGATGGAGTTTAATATAAATAGTACGGTTAAAGTTCGTAACTAACTAGTTGTGGGTTCAAATTTAAAAAATATCGATGTATGTTTATTTTATAATATATTTTTAATTTAATTTTTTTAAATATAATTTTTTGATTTGAAATTAATCAACAATTGATATTTGAACGTATTAAAAAAAAAAAAAAAGAATCTAGGTTTTATGAAAATGATTTGTGCACATGGATTAGGTAATAGCCACAGAGATTCAGATTCCAATGGGAATTTCTTTTCATTAAACGTTCAAAATGGTCAGTTGAATCAATTCACTGCACACAAAGGTAATCAACCAATCCACTCAGAAGCGGCTATCCTGCCTCCAACAGATTTGATTTTAGAGTAAAACGCTATTTAGCCACGTCACATGGGAAAAGAGCAAAAAAAAAAGAAAAAAATATAAAATAATAATGAAATATTTCTTTATTTTAAAAAACAAAGCAAATATTCCCTGTCTAAATTATTGATAAAGAGGTATTTTATTTCATTTTTAAAAATACAAAAGACTAATTTGTTATTTTTTTATAGGAGTTTTTTTTGTTCATTTCCAATATTATAGAAAAATAAATTACATTTAAATCCTTTGATCTTACGCAGATTGTTTTTAGTTGTTCTTGAGATTACGAGGGTGTTTAGGTAGACTTAAAAAATATTTTATAAGTTATTTGAAAATTTTATAAGATATTAAAAAGTATTTTGGCGAAGTTTTATAAAAACGAGCTTATAAAAATTAGATAATTTGAGCTTGTAAATACCTTGAGGAAAAACGAAAAGAATTCCTGACTTAGGATTAAAATTTTAACAAATTTCTCCATTTAGTTATATTAATTATAAAATTATGGTTACTTATAGCGTATAAATTGTATTATCGTATTTTATTTAAATACTTTAAAAGCTTATAGATATTTTAAATAAATTTAGCGAAACACCCTCCTAAGTCTTGAAATTAGAGAGAAACATAAACTCAAATAACAAGTCCATCATCTGTTGAAATAAATTTGATTCTCCAAAATCCACAGTGATCAATAGGTATTCCACGTACAAGAAAAGCAGCACATTCTCATGCATATTGCTATTACAAACCATGGTTAAAACCGAGCTACGAGTCGACATGTTCGACTACCGTTGGTTCAATAAATCCACCCCTAAACAAGTTCTTGCATTTTATTTGTATGAACGACGAACCGTTTATTACATTACTGCACGGAGCAGATATCCCTACGGTATAAAATTTCCAGACAGCAAAATTTAAGGCAAAACTGTCTCATTGAACTGCTTTCTGGGATTTATCAGGCAGGATGTTGTCTGGAAGAATGAGTTCTGGTGGAGTTTCACGAACAACACCAATCATTGAATCATACTCCTCATCTCGTCGAGCAAACTTCTTGCGCAGCATCTTCTCAAACTCAATCTCCTCAAAGGACTTGGCATTTTCAGCAGCATGAACCTTAGCAAGATTGATATAGTTGGTGGCTGACTGGGAGATGAACGCAATCTCTTCATCAGTAAGCTTCCTGAGAAACTTGGCTGGATTACCTGCCCACACCTGTCATACACAAGTTTCGAATGGTAAAAGTTCTACTTTCCAAGTTAATATCAGAACAACACTCAAATTTTAGGTCGAGCAACTAGAGTATAGTTGGATGGTATTAATGTCATCAGTGTGGTATCAATCAACTAAGAGGAGTTTGAGAAGCATTAAGAGCTTCTGTAGATTCATCATCCAAGCCAACAATTATCTAAATAAGCTAGAAACAATGTAGCAGGAGCTGATGAACATGGAACTTGTTATGGTGTAAGATATGCCTGGTCCTCTGAATTTATATTTTCAGGGAAGAAAACCAAAGAATTCCAGGATTATACATCTTCTAAATATTGCTCTGTAAATATGAGATAAGGACTCGATGGCAACCCAACATATCCACAGCTACTAGTTTGAAGACGAAGGCAGAGACACTGAAGTTTATAGATAAATCACGAAATTTGGCAAGGTAATGTTAATTTCACTACATATTATATGAAGCCGCTGCACCAAAAAGGCAAAAAGATATTTAACGAAAAGAACTGCAGAGGAGAACAACGTCAAAGCCCACAAATTCTGGAATTTAAAATTGGGTATATGGCAATCGAATGGCCTACCTCCCCGTAAGGGACCCTAGTATTCTGTCTCACAAGCGATCCGGCAGCAACCATGGCATGCTTTTCAACAACCACACCATCAAGAAGGGTAGCTCCCATTCCAACAAAAGCTTCGTCCTCAATTGTGCAGCCATGTATAACTGCACTATGACCTGTGCATTCAAGTTTTAGGTTACCATCAGTAGAAACTAGGATGAAGTCTTAACATATTTTCATAGTAAAATTGACACAATAGACATAAAACCATAACAATATAAATTTTGCAATTAAAATATCAAAGGAAAACAAGCAAGAGCACTCACCAATGGTGACGTTATTTCCAATAATAGTTGGTAGTTCCTTCCCGCCTAGATTAGATTTAGCCACATGCACTAGGGAATTATCTTGAATGTTAGTTCCAGATCCAACATGAATGCTGTTCACATCGCCTGTGTCCACGAAAGAGGTACACTAATCAAATTGTATCACAAAGAGAACAAAGTATTACTCTTTTTCCTATTAACTTTGTTGTCTTCCCAACATTTATTCCTTGAGAAGCTAACAGAATTTTCCAGGTCTCTAGTCTTTGGAATATGTTGAAGCCAACTTAAAGAAAAGTAATGCAGATACTCACTTTTGCTTGAGGAACTAGATGAAAATCTGAAACAATTAATTTAGAGAAGGCCTCTAAGTCTTCTGAAAATCCTCTCAATTTATTTGGCACTTAAAGTAAACCAGATAGCAAAGAGCAAACTTGGATCGAAAACATGAAAAGAATCTGAACTCATAATATGAATTCATCCCAGACCCAGCATGTCGTACATTGAAAAATGGGATCTCAGAGACAAGAGATGTCCATTATTGAGTTACATGCTAGTGATAAAACAAAATCTTCAGCACAAGCATTCAAGAAATGTAGCTTGTCTTAATATCACAAGCATCTACTCTACTCATTTGGCACAAACCTGAACAAGGATGAAAAACAGTTCATGAGGTGATGATGTCGAGTTGCTACTGACAGTAGGTCTTCGATGACATTCTCTTCTCTAATATCATATCTCATACTTTAAATCCATATAATGAGTAAGCTATGTATGTAACATAAAATGTACAGTAGGTACCAAGCCTGGTCACTATTTTATTACAAAAAATTTCAATAACAAAAGTTGAGAACTCGTGTATAGTTTTAGCAGCAACATTTAATTGAATTTCAGTTGAAATATATAGATGAGGCTGAACAGAAGTAGGTTACTGAAATTCACATGCTTATTTATTAAACAGAAGTAGGTTACTGAATGCAGAAACTACACTTGTTTCAACATCAATATCAAGGAAATATCATATCCACCAACTAATGTGACTTCTTAATCAGTCACCTACCTCGAAGGACAGACCCATACCATATGGATGATCCTTGTCCAACCTGAACATCCCCAATGACAGAGGCACCTGGGGCAATAAATGCATCCTTATCGACCACGGGAGATTTATCAAGGAGGTCCATCAGGGTCCGATGCCTTGAAACTGTAAGAAAGGAAAAAAATGTAGAAGGTGTTTTAACAAAAGAATCATGAAATTATGGATATTTTAAAGCACTAAATGCAGTACAGCCATGCAATAAGGTGTCAGAATCAATATTTCCACCTGATTGTCTCATGAACCGGAAGTATGAAACTAGTTATAAGATATACAAGGAAAATTAAGGCTTTGTTTTGGAACCCAATTAGTAATTTTGACCATTTGTGGTGTAGCAAAGTTGCGCAAAATTATTTCTTGAGTCAACTTCAAATTATGCAACGTTCACCCGAGTTTCCATTACCAAACATATGGCCATTTTAGCCCAACTGAAAATTAGTCTAAAAAGTGAATCAAACGTAGTGTAAGTTTCTGCAGGGGAATGAGAGCTGATCAAATAATTAAGAATGCATCATTACCAAGCGTCAGAAAACAAAAAAGAGATCTAATATGACAAAAAGTACACGCGTGTCTCTACCATTATTCTTTCGAACAAAGAAGCAAAATGAACATACATCAGTAAGAAATTTCATCATGCGCAGGCTAAATTGAGATGCACTCCAGATCAACTGAAAATTTCCATGCAACTTCACGTTTTCCTATCTAAAGCAGATAGTGCATGAAAGAAGCATGGTCATAAATATGAAGTAGGCTCCAAGTCTGAGTCGTAGATGGCACCCACTGAAGCATACAGCACTGGTTGCTAACATCAGGCTCATGTATTATCTTTCCAGCTTAGTTTCAGACCTTATGGATTGAAAGTTCCACCCAAAAACTTATAACTCCTACATTTTATTATTAATGATATAAAACAAAAAGATCCCAGCCTTCTTCACATTTCAAGTTCTAAGATCTTGTCACTATGAATATGGAATGTATTGAATATTGAAAAGAATATATAGAAGTACTTAGAAATGATTGCGTAATGCTTTGCATTTCTAGCACCCGCATACGACCAAAAGGAAATACTTTAAAGTCTTAGTCAAAATGCGATTAACGGATTTTCACATTGAGAAAAGGTCAACATTTTATGAATCTTCAAATTTGTAGGTAGAAATGGAAAGTGGTGGGCCGGGTAAAACCCAAGACACGCCCTGTGGGGGACCCAACCGAGCTCCTTTCTTAACAGCCCCTATCTCAACTCACACATTGATGCTCAAACCTGATGGATCCTACCAGGCAAACCCATCAAACCCAAGTTTGGCTGCAAGAAGTATATTAAATTTAGGGTAAACTACAACGACCTCCCCTAAAGTTTGCCATAATTACGAATACACCCCTCCCCCCCCGATATTTGATGAAATTATGTAATACTTAGATGGAGGAATGAAATTGTCAAACTTTGCCTGTATTTTTTTGTTTTTTCTTTTAAAAAAATTTAAAACTTATAAAAGAAATCAAATGGGGTGGATGAAAAAATTTTAAAAATTATAAAAAGATTATCCACTTACTCCATAAAAAATTTAAAAAAATAAATAAAATTATAATTTTTAATCCACAAGGGCATTTTGGTAGATTCATCATAAAAAATGAATGAAAACCTAACGGATTGGGCTAATTGTTAGACAACCGTTAAAATCATGGAGGTATTGGTAATTTTTCAAACAACAAGAGAGTATTCGTAATTATGCCAAACCTTAGAGGAGATCGTTGTAATTTACCTTTAAGTTTATGACAAAACGCAAAAACATTGAGGCATCAATTTTTGGAGGGAGATAAAAATTTATTCCACAAGATATAATGCCCCTTTCCACAAGTATGGTACATCATCAGATTTCGTCTTTTCGAAATAATGAGAACTGGTGGAGAATGATGGAAAGATGGTGCAGCAGGCCATAGTGCTGCTAGATTTTTCTTTTCATGCTATTGATGGTCTTCAGTGATGGGGACATACTAGCTGTGGTAGTCATGTGGATAGATGTGGCATGTATGATCGATGGAGGGCAAAAGAAGAAACAAGAGACATAACAATTAACAAACAATTCAGAAATATGGACCAAAGAAGATTAATTTGAACTGTGGAAACCCTAAAGCTCAGTATATGAACTTATAAAGACGTCATACAGTATATATGTATAATTACGAAATGGACCAGCTCCGAGGAACCCAACCAGGTCCAGAAGAACAAAAACCAGTACCCACCCAGGACCCCATTTATTAATCCAAAACCCTCCCCAAACAGGCGGCTGCAGGATTTGGTTTGGGTTTAACCCAGATCCATTGTCATCTCTATTTGAAAGCGGCTGGGGAACTCAATACCAACTCCTCCTTAACTTCTACGGATTTCACAAGAAGGACTAATTTGGAAAAACAGAGAAAGTCTAGTCAGCTTTCCATGCTAGAGTGTTGCACATTGTTTCTGTCTGTATTACCTATTGTTCATTTTCCAGTCTTCTTTATCAAGAACGCTTATTCAAGAATCAATCAGATCCCCAAAACCCAAATCACCATTAGCATCATTATCCGTCAAATTTCCACTTTAATCTGAATCCAGCAGTAATGCCTTCCTCATTTGATGAATGATGATCACTTTCCAGCACGTAGAAATCTTTACAGTACTTTATAACTCAAACAGTTTTCACCAAAATGTTCAAACCATTCTACAAATTGGTGTAACACGGAAGACAATGCATCCAAATGTCAAATCAGCGAGCAACCCACAACTAACTTCTGTAATTTTATTTTTCACCCACAATACCACGAAGGTGAAAATCATCGCTGCCTATTTCCCCATTTTCTATCATCTTAACATTTTCCCTCCCCTTTCTACCAAAAAGAATCATTCACCTCTCACTATATCCACTATCCCACACCTCCACACCCCACCCGAGAGAAGTTTTTTTAATTACCAGACAAAAGCAACAACATTTACCTTCCGCATATCACATACTGACCTAAGTCTGAAACTATGTGCCAAAATGACTATCGGATCAGAAAGTACAATGAAGTGGAAATGTGGGTTCTGGGTTGAGCCGAGAACATGAAAATTGAAACAATAAAACAATAGGTGACTTACGTTGTTCCTGAAAATAGTAGCTTCCTTGGAGGCGGCAACCCACTCGATCCACGGCTTGACCCGTCACTCTAATCCAGTTTCCTAAGGTGTAAATCGCTCTTCCTAAGCTCCCCATTTTAATTGAAATTCACTTGTTTCTTGTATCGGATATGATTTGAGGAAATCTTGATTTGTTTTGTGATGAAAAGGGCTTCCGATAGATGAACAGTTAATGGGGTTCTCCAGCTGCTCTGCGGGCTATTGGGAGTTGGATGGAGCGAGCAATAGGGCAGGGAAGAAGTGCTGGATGCCCTTTGGACTTGGAGGGGTATTTTTGGATTTTCCTTCACAATTGGAAAGTCATGGAATTAAGCAGTCATTTTAAAAAATAGGATAAATCAGTATTATTACAAATATTTATTATTTAAAAATTATAAATATTTTTCTTATATCAAATTTGTCTAATAATGAATCATTTTATTATATTTTATTTATTTTCTATAGTGAATTGTCCAAAAAAGCCTTTTGAATTATAATTTAATAAACTTTTTATAAACTAATATTTTCAATGGACTCTTTATGTTACCACCCTCGATTTTTGTAATAATTCCAATTTTTTTAAAAAAATTAACAAGAATAAAGTGATAATTTTTTATATTTGACGATTATATAATTATTTTTATTTGATGGATGTATTTATAATTTTTTAAATAACAATAAAATATTCATAAATTATATCAAATTTTAACGTAGATCATAAAACAATGCTATTTTATTATATCAAAATAAGATCAAATAAAATATTAAACTAAAAATGTTTATAGAAAACAAATTTTTTGTTATTTTATTAATTTATTTTAAGTATGATATAGTGCAAAATAATTATAATTTATAAGGAGATAATATAATAAAAAAGCAAAAAATACAAACTTAAATATAATGATTAAAGTCTGAATTTCCGATCAACTCAGATATTAATAGATTTGTTACTCAATTTTAATACAACATACCTAAATTAATATCAAATGATATAACTAAATTTGAGCCTAGAAAAATTTCAAAATTATCAAGAAATCAACTATATAAACTTATTTGGGGCATAAGTGTAAATACTTAAACTCCAGGGGTCCAGCATAAAACTGAAAACTTGGGAACTTGTGGGGTTGTTCCTGCGACTTTTCAAGACTAAACTAAGAGGAAAGAATTCAGGTACGAGAACTGTAAATAACCAATAGCAGTCTGATTTCGTTGCTCTCCTGACACTATACGCCTCTCGCACAATTAAGGTTTGATTTCGAATCATCTTTGGCCTAACTCATTTTTATTTTGTTTTCTATTTTTTCGTATATTTTTGTATCGATTTTCACTTGCTAATATTCATTTTTACAGTGCGTATATATGATGAATTGTTGAGCAGAATATACGATTTTGAAGGGTTTCTGTTAGTTGACTTGGTATGAAGTTGGTGTGGGATTTTGGAACTAATTATGATTACTGGGTATGTTTTACTGTTGAAAATGTGGATGAAAAATGGATATTTTATTAGTTGCAGAAGAATTGAATGGTTCTGTTGAGCTGGTTATGGGAATTGTACAAGTGATTTAATGTATTTTGGGTTGCATAAAATATGGTGAAGAGCTGTAAGCCAATTCAGAGTGCCTTAATTTCAGTAGAGGACCGAGCTTTTATTTACTTATGTTTGTTGTTTTTGTTGCCTTTTTTCCCATTATGGTGGGATGTGCTGAAATTTAGACATTTGCCAGGAACCCTTATTGTTTGTGCAAAGACAATTTACTTCTTATTTGTTAAATAAAAATGTTATGAAGTTGGCATCGAAATAATCGTCTATGCTACTTTGGATTGATAAGGTAATTTTGTTTCAGTGGATGTAAATGGAAGATGTTGGAAGTGATGGTGCCTCGCCAGTGTCACCATTGGCGAAGTGGAGAAATGATTTTTCCAGGGCGTTTCAGTATTATTTGGATAGGTCTGCTCCTCATATAGCCAAAAGGTGGCTTGGAACACTTGCTGCGGCAGCAATATATGTCTTGCGTGTTTATTATGTACAGGGGTTTTATGTTATCTCATATGGCCTGGGAATCTATATCTTGAATTTGTTGATTGGGTTTATGTCTCCGAAGGTTGATCCAGAGCTTGAAGTGTTAGATGGGGCTTCTTTGCCAACTAAAGAAACTGATGAATTTAGGCCCTTTGTCCGTCGCCTGCCTGAATTCAAGTTCTGGTGAGATAGATGTGGCTTTTGTATGTGAATCTTTTCTTCCGCTTTCATATTTAAACTAGGAGTTCTGCGTTTTTCTCTCTGGCACAAGTGGCAATTCTGACGCTGCATGTTATATCTAGTTTGTGTTGAATTTCAGCTAAATAATCAGCACACCACAATACTGATATGAGCGCTAAGAATGAGCAACAGTTAATAAGAACGACAAACTGTAATTTGTGGTATTTCAGTGTTTCTTGAATAAAAGATCACAGCGCTCTAAGCATAGGAAGAAAAGAATTTACTGGGACCTGGAGCATTTCTACTAGCGGCTCATATTTCCAGTATCACCCTGTTACTAGTTTTGTTCACTTCCATTTTTGCTTCTCTCTTAGCAAAGACTATTACCTAATTGCCTTATTATTTCAGGTATGCAACTACAAAGGCTTTCTGTGTTGCCTTCCTCATGACCTTCTTCTCTATATTTGATGTCCCTGTATTCTGGCCCATTTTATTCTTTTACTGGGTTTTTCTGTTTTTCCTCACTATGAAGAGGCAGATTACTCATATGATCAAATATAGATACGTCCCATTCAACTTTGGGAAGCAGGTGACATCTTTAGTCTTATTTAATTAATTCTTAAATGTTTCAGTTTGTTGCAGTTATTGCCCCTTTTTTGTCTTCCTTCTCACTTTCTTCCTTACTCTTGAACACTGAATGTAATGACTTCCCTAGCTTTTGTGCATTTCAACAGAGGTATGCTGGGAAGAGGTCTGCTGAAAGTACTAGTGGTTCGTTTAAAGACTGAATTTGGGGGGACGCATTAGTATGTGGAGTTCGTCACAATGTCATGAAGTTTTTGAAGTGAACATGTGACTCAAACGTGTAATTTGTATATAACTTGCTAACAGAAACACAAAAACAAACATGACTTGTAATTATGATGGCTGGAAGCCGACGGTTTAATTGATAGTCGTGTTGGTGTTCTATCCTGTTGATGTCCACAAAACTTATGATTTGATCTTTTTGTTCTTAAGATGAATATTGTATTTTAATGTCAACATCATAAGTTTGGCATAAACAACATGGAAGCCACAAAATGACAACGTTTCTACTTCCCTTCCGACATGGTTGCCCGTGCCTGAGATTGGAATTTGTCTCCTACACATCGAACTGTGTTTCATGGGTAGTTGTGATAAAGTACAATCTTTAAACTCTTTTTGCAAAGAAACTTCTCTTTGATTTTAAATTTTCCAGAAAGTTCCAGGTGACGCATTGAAGAGATTACAGGCGGACTCCCTCTGGGAATTTGTCCAGGAAGCTTAGAGGTATGTCTTCTGAGTACATTTACAACTTTATAGTTCTGTTTCTTTTTTCTTTTAAAAATATTTCTGAACTTGGACACATCATATTATGTTAGATGCATCAAAAAGCAATGCTGGCAGTTTGCTTTTCATAAGGGGCTCTAAACGTCTTTCTTTCTCGTTCTTTGCTTCTATTTAACAAGACCGAAGCTCCTCAGTTGCCATTGCCTCAGGAATTTGCACCTTACATACTAAGATCTTCCTACTCTTTGGTGCCTTTTTCTCATTTCCTGATTTTACTTTGTTTCTGGTATCTTAGTAGTCCAGGAGACTGCTTTAGCAGTAACATATGATTGCTGAACACTTGTGTTGTCGAAAGCAACATATTTGTTTTCTGATAGACTTGGTTACGGACTACCTTTTGCTGTCACTAAGACCTGGACTAGGATAGTTCTAGGTTTCAGGCGAATCTGCATCGCACATTTGTGTTGCTCAAGTCACATAACTCAAATACCTTTCTTCTTGTTAATCCTACCTCAGGCTACTTGAATTTCTTCTGCAATATACTGTAATTATGAGAACTGCCACCCATCTGCCTGTTCCTCTTGATTTCTGTAAATCGGAATAGGAGATTGCTGGTTCATGGATTTTCCAGAGGTGGCGATAATGCAATACTAATGTCAACCAGACAGTGTTGTTCGGGCTGGAATTGATTGTCAACGCTGACAAGGTCGGGGAATTCCTCAGAAATTATTTTATTGTTGAATCTTGGACATTCCGAATAAAATCTCTTTCACAAAACGAAGCCTACTCCAATATATTCCCTTACAAAGATTCTCTCATTGGGTTGATCATACACTTGATATGTTTTCATGATGCACATGGCATCGTCGCATGATACACTTTCAAACTGCAGAATCATACTTCCGACTTCCGATTGTTATCATGCCCCACTTAAAAATCGAACATGAAATTTCATACAATTTAAAGTTCACAGGATGACAAGAGATTTTTTGAGGATCTTATTCTCATTATACCTAACATTGAATGTACTCGTATTCACCCTGTTAAATGGAATACACAATAACCACTAACTTGAAACCGAAAATTTGGAGTAGCCAAAAATATTGGGTACTAGTGCAAAAATTACAATAAAGTCTCTTGATTTCTGATTAGAAGCCCGCCCGGCCCAGCCTGGCCCTATGAAAACATGAAAAATAACATCATAAATAAGGTTCAACCGTCGAATAAACCTTGACTTGGCCCACAGATTCCACAGGGATCCCAAGTCATGTTCGCGCGCGCAGACACACACGGACACATTTGGTGCAACAACTTCCACCAAACAAATGCAAAGAAATCACAAGTTTACATTGTCAAAGATGTTTGTCGTGCTTAGGACAGAAAACATGTTTACTTATATTTATATCCCACTCCCCAAGATGGGAACTGTGGTATCGTATTTTTTTAACATTTGACAACATAAATTTGGTTGGTTCTTGTGCATAGCCAGCTAAGTAAGAATAGGCCTTCTTCAACTTCCATTGCAGCTTCAAACCAATAAAACCCCCTTTCATGTACCCAACCAGTGGCTGCCAAATTAAACTCTTTTTGCCACCAATGAGTGGGAGAACGTACGTTCTTATCTTGTTCTTTTGGGCTCTCCTCACCATCATCACTCCAACACTCGTTCGACTATCCGCCTCTGCTAATCTTTACACTCAATTTCATGGTATGGGATTCATTACGTATCTATACAGCCACACCCCCTTCTCAAGTGCAATGTTTACAAATAAACGGGAGTTTGTAATTCAACATTTTCGAAGGGGGTGTAAGATTATTAATCTTGCTCGTTTTTCACTTCTCATCATTTTAACAAAGTAAATTATACTTGTTGATTTGTATACTTAGAAAAAGTAGCCAATCACGTAAAAAAACTTAGGTATTCTGAATTTCAATATTTCTTTTATCTGGGTTCTTTTTGCAGGCGAAAAGAGGGAAGGGGTGAAGTTAATATTGCCGAGAAGGGCACTTGTCCCGACAATAATTGCACCAGCACCAACACCAGCACCTGCATCAGGTGGCCTTTAGGAGTCATGTAGAGCTGTATTTATGAGGTTAGAAGATGTTGGTTTCTAACATTCTGGGATAGTAATGTCATGATTGTAAATACACATATTGGTACAAGGATTGGTCTGTAGTAAGGTACACATATAGCAAGAAATATTACAAAATAAATTGAAAAAGAATAAGTAGACACCATTTTTGGGCTGAAATTTGTTTGTGGAGTTTAACTAATGAAGTTGAATTTGAAATAGAAATTTGTTTCTGTTTTAATATCTAACACATGAGCAAGTTACGAGGTAGTGAGAAATACTCAATTCTAATTTGATTTGCGTTTTTTCGAACTGAAGACAAAAAAAAATTATACTTATTATATGATTATTGTAATATAAAAACAAAAATCAATAATATGAGAAACATAATAACATTTTATCTAATTAGTTGTCGTCGGTCAAATCTTGAAAAGACAAATGGTGAGGATGAGATGCAATTAGTAAAAAAGGTCCAATTTTATTGCAAGCAAGGCCAGAATATTCGAAATATTTTAATTCAAATCGAGTTTGGTCATATCGGAGGTGATTACATGACAAGTTAATATATTTATTTTGTAATTAGTGTATAACTCAAAAAAAGTTATCAATTATAAAACAAATATAATAAAATTGCTATATAACTGATTTGGTTCGACCCTTGTTCAATTTGAGTAAAAATTTTACTTGTGAGTGCCTCAATCTCTTTGATCATAATGTTGAAAATAAGACAGTGCAACAATGTTGGTATGCTAAAAGCAATAATTTCAACCACTGTAATAATGTCAACATGATATCATATGAAGAATGAAATGCACAGTATCCTTTAAACTGAAGCAAAATCTATCCTTCTTTTCTGCTTATGTAAGTAATTAACTATTATGAGGGGAATATAAAGACATAATTACACCTAATTATCCATTTCATGTTGTAATGCTACAACTAATTGCATGTTTCTTGCCAGTGTTTTTTCACTATAGTCATTATTTTTTTTTTTTGCTTTTATTACAAAAACAGAAAAAGAGGACGATAGCACATAATCTCGTGTGGGAGGACCGCATCTCTCTCTCTCCCTCTCTCGCACACACAGAGAGCAATGATCTTAGTTTTCATAAGAAACTTGTAAAGACACTACGCTATAAATTTATTACAAATCAAGGTTCTAATTATTTTCAAAATAAATACAGGTAAAAGCGTACGTTTGATCCTGTCAAATGTTTTGATTAAAATTTGAACAGACATAATTGTTATGATGAAATTCGATTTTGATCACTAGACATAACGTTTGGTGGCGTAGATAATGTGAAATTGGGTTGTCAATTTGTGGTCCAGTACCAAGTATTAGGACATGTACATAAGATCACAATATGAGGATGGCATAGATGTTAATGAATGGACCATAAGCCCACTATCATGACATGTGGGAAAGTCATGTTAGAATCCACCAACAAACACAATCATGTCCAAGTGTCACATTTTATCAAAAACTCTTCCTTTTCTTTCTTTCTTTTTTTTTTTATAGGAAGCAAAAAATTAAAAATTAAGTGACCTTAATTCTGATTATCACCACAAATCCAAAAATCATAAATTCTTCACCGATATTACTTACCGATCATTCACTAATAATGATGAACTGGGAAAATCGAACTTACAATTATTTGATTAAAAATAAGGTTAATTATACTTAGACCCCATTTGCAAATATGGAATTACACTTTTTCTGTAAAAAAAAAATTTGAGTTTACACTCACAACCCCTCTTGTATATTTTCTTTACTTGTAAAGAGATTAATGTAATATAGATATATATATTCCATACAATTACAAAATTATTACATAAAAATATTGAATGAGCGACAAATTGAAAATTTATGAAATATATGTTTTCCTAATATCATCATTTTTATCAAAATCTTAATAAAATGGGGACATGAAAATATTGAATATGGGTAAAGTTAAAAATTTATATAATATTTTTGCTAACGTCATTATTTTTCGTTCAAACATTAATGAAAGGACATGTTTAAATGGATTACTTTGAGAAAAGGTGTAACTATAACTTTAAAAAATATATATATAATTTCATAGTTTAAAAAGAATGTATATACAATTAACCCATAAAAATAATTCATTCTTGGTAATTGAGCCAAAAAAGCAAGGAAGGGTTCCAGCGCAAAAGCAAATGCGTGAAATGAAAGCAATTGGGAGGCAAATAATCAAGTCATCACGTTGCTTCTGGGAGGGGTTGCAACATGCGGTTTTTATTTTTATTTTTTTTATATTATCAAAAAATATATTATTTTAATTTATTTGTATTTACATACAACCCATTTTATTTTTGAGCACATACTAAACTTTTTAAATATTGATGAGATAATATTTTATTGTAAAATTGTAAATAAAGTCCCAATTTTTTATACCTCAAAATGGATAGAGACCAGATCTCACCCAAGAGAATTCATTTGTTGTAGAGTGAAATGAATTTTTTCTGTCACCAATTTCTTATAATTTTGGTCTATCGTTTTCTTAATTTTATTATCTGATATATATATATATATTATCTTATTTTTTATTATATATTTGAAGATATTTTTAACTCTATAAAAAAATAAATAATATAATTTACAAAAATATTTTATTTTAAATATTTTAAAAATTATACACATACATAAAATGTGCCACACCTACTCGTATATATTATAATCCTTTCTAGGTTGGTCTAATTCTACAAAATTTATTATATTCCAAAATCAATTTTTACTGTTTAAAGGGCTCAAAATCATTAGACTTGAGACTTTTCATACATGTTGAAAAATAATCAACTGCATGGGTATTCTTTCATCAGACTTTACATGAAAGTTTTGTCACTAGAACAGCACCTACGGATTGACAGGGAAGGGATAGACTTGAAACTGTAACACAACTGATCAATTGGGCAATCTGGATTTTATTAGTAGAAAGCTTCCACTGTAACATACATGACTATTAATGTGAGACATCAAACAACCACCAGATAATTAACAGACACAAGTCACAGCAGGACAACCAACTTCTTCAACAACAATGCCAATGTATCAAATGTGGGCTCTCCAGTATAGAACTCCATTCCAAGTCTCATACAAACTTATCAAGGTACTCCTCCACGGTGGTGTACTTGACGTCCGGATACAGTTCTGAGGCCTCAACCCCAAACGGGGAGATATCAAAATATGTCTGATCACCCTTAACGAATATTGAATGGTTGATCGCAAAGAAGAAATTGATGGGAGCCGGAGACTCTGCAAGGTGAGGGAGTAACAGAATGGCAATCCACAAGTCAGTTTCAAAGCCTTACTAAAACAAAATGATGATTCAAATCCAAATGTAAGTCAATTCAATTATCAAGAATTCAGCTTAAGTTTTCTTTGACTACTCACCGTGGATCTGCTTAAGGACTTGCTCTTCCGGGATGTACTCTTTCTCAAGAGTCTTACCGATCTTCTTCTCCCATAAAGGAATGAGCTCGTTGAACGAGTATATGTTCTTGGGAGGCTTAATGTAGAGTACCTTGTTCAATGTTCTGGGATCATCCACAGCTTTGATAGTGTAGGTGCCAATATCTTGCTCGATATTGAAGACAGCTATAATCACATACAAGAAATGCAGCAAGTTTGTCAATTTTATGACTGAACATTGCCTCCTAGGATGAGAAAACAAGAAACATGCCTACTATGTTAAGACAAGATCCTAATTCTACTTTGTCAGAAAGTTCAAGAACTTTACAAATAAGGTGCATTTAGCAAGAATCAATATTAAGAATGATTTGCAAATTGAACAAATATTTCATTTGTGCTGATTGAGACACCATATTTCGTCGACCCTTCAATCAAATACCATGTTTGAACCGGAGTGATTTCTGAAATTAGATTATCCCATTGGTGAATACCTTTAGGGTTTCCATCTCCTAAGATAATTACTTTGTCTCTTGGAGGAGCCGTGGCGTTCGGTTGCACCAGCGATGCCAGCGAGTAGCCAGCAAAGTAATTGGACACAACGTAGGTGTAAGGAATGCCTTCTGCCTCAATAGCTCTGCGGATGTTGATCTTGACGCTAAAAGCCGATTTTATGGGCTCTTCAGCACGAGCACGATCCACATCGTTCCCGAATTCTGACGGCAAGAACCTCTGGAAAATTGAAGAACAAAAGTACGAGAATCATCCTCAGCCGGACCAAAAAGAAGACATGCTCAAACCAAGATATGAAACAAGCAAGCCTATACAACATCCCTTTAAAAGTTGAAATCTTTACCCAAATCAAACCTCTAAACTTCAGATCAGCCAACTCATAACATTATACGTACTTGTATCAAACTGTTAGAGAACACTCAATTCACCAACAAGAACTGGAGGATCAAAAGAACAAAAGGCACAGCAACAAACCTTAACATTTCCCGCCTCTTTAATCGCGGCAATAATCTTAACTTGATCAGCCAACTGCTGCAAACCAACTGCTGATATCACAACATCCACCTGCTTTATCGCCTTCACCAGACTCTCATGATCATACAAATCACCCTGCAATTTCCACACAATCACCACTATTTACACACACAACACTCACATGTAAAACTCAAAGGCAAACATCTATATACATACAGTGAGAATGGTAACCCCGGAATTCTTGAACCCCTCAACGATTTGGCCTTTGACAGGATCAGAAATCGTGCTCTCTCTGAGCAAAACAAATGTGGGGTGCCCTGATTTTGCGCTGGCTTCCACTATGAACTTCCCGATGTACCCAGTTCCTCCGATGATCAGAATCTTGCTCTTATCCGCCATTGGATACCTACCTTCGTTCTTGGAAAGAAATTCTATTGGCACACAGAACAACTGATGCT
>NC_026151.1:3694469-3704856 GCF_000512975.1 Sesamum indicum
GTCGCTATATATAACGAACGAGTCCTCTCACCAAATCCCATTTTACGGAAGTACCCTCCGTTGAGCCTGGAATGTTCGGGACAAGAATGGTCGTCATTGTGCGTTAACAATTTGCTAAGTTGAGGCCCAAAATCGCACTTCTACTGGCTAGGCCAAATTATACATTTAATCCCATATAATATACGTTCAATATTTTTAATCCTCTATTTTATGAAATTTAAAAATAATTAACATATTTAGTTTCAGAAATCCCATAAAACAGATGATTAAACGTGTCAAGTTTTATTAATTTTAAAAATTTTACAAAATACATGACTAAAAATATTAGACTCCCAATTTTATGAGACCAAAAATGTAATTTTTACGAATAACGTATGTATGTTTTCCCAGATACATGGTGTAATAGTATCATAATCAAAATCCAGGAGTGTATTTGGAGGGGAGAGTGGTCCATATTCATTGGCTAACAATGTATGTTCATCACAATCATGTCTAGTTTAACTGTGAGTGATAATAGCGGTCAGCAAAATGAATGTAGACGTGATTGTGGATTATGGGGTCAATGTTTTTGAATTGGCATACTAATTAATCTCTTAACAGATTTTATTCCATAAGTGCTTGAGCAAGATTTGACTTGTTCACTTTATATCATAATTTGTCATTTCATTTTAGGTAAATTATGATAAATTTACCTTAATTAAAAATATTCTTTTCTAATTTGAAAAAAATTATAAATATTTTAACTAATACTTCTCCATAGATTTAGTATATATTTGTTTATTTAAATGTTGTTGAGAGAATAATACCGTTGGACAATGATATTTGAGTTTACGAATACTATAATAATTCAAATGAATTTAAAAACGGTTAAAATATAATTTATTCTTTTGTGATCTATGAAATATTTTTTAAAAAAAAAACTCTCTGATTAAAATAAGAAAAAAAAAACATTAAAAGACCTCCTATGTAGTTTAAAATAGGGCAAAATATTCCCTCAACTCCTACGATGTGACACACTACCGTCCAGGGGCAATTTTCCATATTTTAGAAAATATAGGGGTTTTTAATGGGATTTTTTTATATGTTAGGGTTCTTTTTTTATTTTTTTATTTTTTGGGAATGTTTTATAAATTATATGGGAGTAAATTGTAGTTTGTTCAAATTTAAACGTACTCGGGTTCTTCATAGAAAGACTCAATTTACATTCACTAGCACTACAAAAATAATCAATATTTTCCTACACTAATGACAACAACTTAAAAACTGTGGTATATCATGATTTATACTATAGTGAAACAAAACAAATGCGCAACTTTAAATTTTTTTACCACGATTAATAAACATTTGCCATAATTTTTAATTCTAGCCAAAATATTTGTCATGATCTTTAATTATGGTTAATATCTTGGTTTTACTAGCAGAAACAATGTCCAATAGTCCTTATGCAACCGTGATTAATTTATATTTTTATCATGATTTTTTCTCTGGACCATTATAATTATCTATAATAAAAAAAATCATAAAGTTATTAATTCTTCTACGCAATTAGATCCTATGAGATCAAACTTCACGCACACACACACACACACACATATATATATCACGTGTATAAATTATGTCATCTACACGTAGAGGCCACAACAGTGTCTCAGGCCATGTACTCCATTTCGAGAGTCAGACGGGCATCAACACATCCCTCATTCTGGTAAAAGTTGCTAGGATGCTTGAGTGTTGTACTTGTACAACTTATTTTACTATTTACGAAATTTATCTTTAAACTTGCGTCATCTACTTTATTCAAGAAAATATTTTGTATACATAATATTGTATATGTTAAATGAAATAAAAAAATGCAATCAAAATAGAAACACAAAATCAAATTTGATAGGTAGATAACATAATATTTTCTTTAATAAATCTCCTATAAATTTAGACAAAACCCACAATACATATAGAGGGGGGAGAGGGGTGGGGGGTTTGGGTTGGTATATGCCCATCATTTTATTTATTGATATCAAACAAATTGGAGAAGGTAGTCCTCCACGGTCGTGTACTTGACATCAGGATACAGCTCCGAAGCCTCAACTCCGAACGATGGATCAATCTCAAAATAGGTTTGATCTCCATTCACAAATACCGAGTGGTTGATGGCCAATATGATGTTTATGGGCATCGGAGACTCTGCATCCAATACAATTACACAAAATCAAATTAATATAAAAAAATATATACTTTTCATTGCCAAAAAATATCAGAAAATCGACACAATTCAAGAAAAAAAATATTTTATTGCAATAAAAATTTTGTGGTAGAAAACAATCGTCGCATATTACAATGGAATCTGCAACGGAATTGCGACATCCACTAACAATGAAATGTGTCGCAAAAGGACGACCAAACTTTGTGACAAGAGTTTTGTCACAATTATCATTATAAGATTTGATGGGAGTTTGGTTAGAGTAATAGTTCAAAAATGTCAAAATTTGTGACAGACTGAACTTTGCGTAAAAAAATACTTAATCCTAAAATTGGCAATAAAATTGCAACGGCATTAATGCGACAAAAATTTGATAACATGTATTAATGAGAGAGACATATATAGTTGTAAAATTATCGCAAAATCTTAACAAGATCTTTTACTATTACCTGTTGATCGATAAATTATAAACATGCAACAACTTTGCCATTGAAGGTCCCTCGTAGCAATGGTTATATATAGCTAGGATCAATTTTCAATGCCTTTCGTGACAGAATTAGCGTTTGTCGCAATGCATATACTTGTCATCCAATACAAAATTGTCACACGTTGCAATTTTTTAATCTCTAACAACTATAATTACAAGTATAATGGTTATAAATCAGAGATTGTCACAAAATTTATCGCGGGTCGGTGATTTATAATAATTATATTTTAATATATATATATATATATATATATGAAAAAATACAAGTAATCCTCTTGTGATGCTACAAATGAGCAAATTATCCTATTATGAAAAAAAATAGCAATTTACCTCTCTGTATTTTTAAAAATACATCAATTTACCCCTGGTATTTTTCAAAATGAAGTAATTTACCTCCGTAGACATGGAGGTAAATTACTTTATTTTAAAAATATAGAGGATAAATTGCTATTATTTTTTTTATATGGGTAATTTGCTCATTACAATATCACGGGAAAATTTATTACATTAAACCATATATACATATATATATATATAGAGAGAGAGAGAGAGAGAGAGAGATTGTTGCAAACCAGCAATCTGTTTGAGAAGTTGGTGTTCAGGAACATATGATTTTTGGAGGGTTTTCCCAATCAGCTTCTCCCACAAAGCAACAATTTGATTGAAGGAATACGTGTTCATGGTAGGCCTTACGTAGAGGGTTTTGTTCAGGGCTCTTGGATCATCCACTGCTCTCATGGTGTATGTCGCAATGTCACGTTCATCGTTGAACACACCTGCAAATTAACACAATATTAATGTTGTGAGAATGTTGTAGAATTCTCGAGTTTGGTCAGACATCTGCCCTTCAATACGTGTACGTACGTTTTCGATTCCAGTTAGTGTAAAATAATATGGTGTTTTGGTCAAACTTATTAATCAATTTTGCCTTTTGATGTCTACGTGTTATCCATAATTACGAGCATTTTCAAGGACGAATTTATCCCTGAGCAATGAGAAAATAATAAAACAAGATAGAGATCGCGCAATTATACTCCATGCCGTATTTTACTTAACTCGTTACGCCAATAGTTGATTAAGCATCTGTTCGGCCCTGTGATTGAGTAAACCAAATTTTGTGTTTGAAAACGTAATTTTATACTGTTTGATTCCTTTTCTCAGTAGTAGAATTATATTATGTCAAAAATCATATTTTGATAAAAGTTACAATTTATAGCTGTTAATTACCTAATCACCTACTACACCAGTTGAGTTTTACAAAAATCACCTAACGTGATGTCAGCTCTGGAATCAATAATTATATAGTCAATTAAGAAAATTGTAAATTCAAACTCTGTAATCACTCCAAAATCAATTATACGGCTGTTGCACCAAATTGGACTTATCCGCATCTCAGAGCTAAATTACGTACTTTGTTTTACAGAAATTTAACTATTTGAACTTTTCAAATTCTAAACGTAGAATCTAATTAATTCAAGCATTATTTTTATTTTTAGTATAAAGTCTTTGTCAAATATTAGTTTTGGACAGAGAATACCTTTGGCATTTCCGTCTCCAAAGATGGTAACTTTGTCTCTAGGTGGAGGGGGCAATCCTGGCTGCATCAATGTCGGAAGGGAATAGCCCGCAAAATAGTTGGAGGAGACATAGGTGTAAGGGATGCCTTCTGCCTCAATGGCTCGTCGGATCCCAACCTTAACCGCCCATGCTGATTTTGCAGGCTCTACTGCCCGTGCACGGTCCACATCGCTCCCAAACTCCGAGGGGAGGAACCTCTGAATATACATGGATTTAAGCCAAGAGATTAGAGAACACACAACTCTCTATTTAAATGTGCATACATAGAAAATTATTAATTAAATTGATGAATCAAAAGTATTATTATTTGTGGAAGAAAAAACAAATATATAGTGGATGGCATTTTAGGTAATTCATATTTTTTTAATAGTTATTATAAAAATCTCCCCCATAATAAATAATTAATAATTGCAGCACCCTGGATAAAAACTATCGAGTTCTTTTAATTTTAGTTAGTATGCATAAATTAAAAAAAATGTCAATAAAAATAAGTAATTGAAAAAACATCATTTAATGAAAAAAAAAGAAAGTATATTTAGAGTTATTTTAACACATGTACATTTCGACAACTAAAATTAGTTATTTCAAAGTCTTCCCAATTTATAAAAAGTATAGATCATGTAGAATATTATAGACAAATACATGCGACATGTATAATTTTTTTTCTTTTTTTGAAAAAATAATAACGACTGACCTTAATATTTCCAGCTTCTTTAATTGCAGCAATAATATTAACCTGATCAGCCAACTGCATCTGTCCCATTGCCGATATCACAACATCCACTTGTTTTATTGCATTTACCAGGCTCTCATGATCATTCAAATCACCCTGTCTCAATACAAACACATATTCCGAACATAACTACTATGACGTCATTTGCTCAAAACTCGTTCGAGTTCGACTTAAATAAACTAAAATAATAATAAAAAGTTCAAGATTGGACAAGAATTAATGTACTCATACAATGAGGATAGTGACACCAGAGTTCTTGAATCCTTCGACGAGATTGGCTTTCGCAGGATCAGACACAGTGCTTTGCCTCAACAAAGCAAAGGTGGGGTGCCCGGATTGAGCACTGGCTTCTACTATGAATTTACCAATATACCCCGTTCCCCCTATGATCAGAATCTTGCTTTTTTCAGCCATTTTACTGCAAAGAAAAGAATTATTACATAATGAAATTTGGACATGTGAGTTGGGTATTTATAAGCAAAGTTAAACTACCAAACTCTCTTGTTCTTGCAAGTATGGTTGGTGCTTGGATTATTTTAACTTATTTTTTAAGATTCTTTGAGGGTCCTTAGTTGTTGGGAGCTCAATCGAAATTTTTTTCTTATTTAAATCGGTCTAATCGAATTAAATTAGTTGCGTGATTGGTTTGAATTGTACATCAACCATATGATAATGTGATTATATAATTAGTTTAAATCTGATCAAACTCGATTCGAGTTAAAATATACTCACTTGAGAACACTTGTATTTGGTTCTGAATTATTTTTCGATCGAACGTATGATAACTTATGAGAATTTTTTCAAACTACATTTCAAATATATTTATGATAGGAGAAGATTTCAAATTAACATAAATTATGTTATCAAGCCTTTGAGTCACTTTGACGCAAGTGATTGGTCGGTTGGCCTTTTGCAAGGTGATGCATCTCCACCATTTGAAGTATACTATGCATCAATAAAATGTTAGCCCTTTTTAATTTTTTAAAATAATAAATTTGCAAGTGAAAATATATTTGTTTATATTTTATTTTTATTAGTAATATTTTTATCATTGTTTCTTTTCCGATTGTTACTTTATATATATATATATATACATATATAATTTTTTTAGTTGAATAAACTATCAATATATATGTATATATATATAAAATGTATTGTTATGGGATCATTGAAAATTTTATGTCAATAAAAATATAATTATTAATTTTATCTAAATAAATAAAATATTGATTTAACAACACTAACAATAAAGAATAAAATTGTGAGTTTCAATCAAATAAATAAAATATGTATCGGTTTGACATTGGTAACAATAAAAAAAAATTACATCTACCAATTCAGATATATTTTTATTTTAGCAGGAAAATTCATAAAAAAAAAATTAAAAACAACAGTTTCCATTTGAAAATGAGTCTGTATTTTTTACTAAACATTACGACTAATATATTAGCAGAGGAAGCACACTCGACAGTTCTAATTTTTTATTATATTTATTCAATCAAATTAAAGAAAAAAATATAAAATAAATAAATCATATATATGCCTGAATAAAAATTTGTTGATAAAACGAACTGATTAAATGGTTATTTTATACATATTTGTGGGTATTTTAATCCACAACTAATATATAGACATTAGGTATACAAAATTTTTACTTAAATAAAATACATATTATGATTTTTATATACGTATTATTTATATATTAAAAAAATAAAAAAAATACAATAGTATTTGAAATAAAAAACACTCTATCCGACAGTTGACCTATGGTTTTCCATGAGACGTCCTATTCCAACCAAGGGTTTCTAGAAATGCAGTATTTCATTTTCAAGAATATTAGGTAGGAATATATAACTTATATAATTTCCTTTTCTTTTTTTTTTTTTATAATTTGTAACATAGGAATTGTTAGGTAAAAAATAAAATTTTAAAATTATAGTATTTCGGCACGTGGTCCCTTTAATAGTATATGAATAATAATCAAATCAGAATGCAAGTTTCAACTTAGGATCATGTCTTCTCAGGACTATTTTAGATGTACAATCTTATTTCATTAATGTATTTTTGATAGAAGCGACAATTAGATAATTAAATTTGTATTTCAATAAGTTGAGCAATTGAACAGTACATTGAAATAGATTACAATAAAATTACATAAAGTGGTAACAAATACCTATATGTTTGGTGCGATTCGAACCGGGCTTGTTCATAATATTAGATATATACTAATATTTAGTTTCGATTCTATCATCTATTCTGACTGCAGATTGACGATGTTTTAGAAAATTGTTTTGATAGATTATAAACGTGAGCAAATGACATAATGCAATAGATAGGTAGGTTCTACAATCTGATAATGACAATGAATGTATACTATCATCTCATGTCGGATGAATACAAAGAATATGAACATTATGTAAGTTTTAAAAGTCGTCTCTTCTTACTAAGTTGTCTCTTTAAAGACAAACCCGTAATATTTTGAGTAAAGCGAGCCAGTATTAAAATGAACAAATGGACGCCACATCATCTAAGTATATAATTAAACTTAAACCTTTGTCTTCTGAAAACCTTAGAACTTGGAATTGATTTCGCAGGCTTTTCATGCTGGGAAGTTGGGCCAGGGCTTTGGTATTGGGGCTGGTGGGCCTTAGGTTCTCCGCCCGAATACTACGCCTTCTAGCAAGCACTAAGATTGTTCGGCCTTGTTTGGTTATATTTTCATCCTCAATTTTGATTTTTAGTATATTTAAGTGAGTTTTTATTTTTGTATTGAATTTTATGTGGAAAATGAGAACATATTTGGATTTGTAGATTCTTGTGATAAGTTTTCTTATATAAAAAAAAATGTAATAAAGTGAAGATGTGTACTAATGTAGAGCGTTTGGTACTAATCTTTTTATATGACAATACGTGATAAAATTAAAATATATTTGGATTAAAGTTTTTGATAAATTTTAGTACGAAAAAATAAAATATTTTATAATGATTTTTTATGATGCCCCTCAAATATTTTTTTCTCAAAGCCCAAAGCTCATGAAGTTTACCCCATCAAGTAGCTCAATAGGTCTGGCCCTGCTGACCCATGAATAAAGTATTAGACTTGTGGAATGTTTATCTTTTTAATTTGGCAGGCTGAAAAAGCAAGCTCAATCTAGTAACGCGATTCAGCATACAATAAGGACGACACGTCACACATATTTATGATATTACCGGACATGTAATGCTAAAAATTATTCAACTAATGTTGCATAATCCGGCTAAAATTAGTTGCCTTAGGAGCAAGTAAATGGATTCTCGGACTTTCGAGTTGATTAGGTAAAACTAGGTCAAAAGGGCATATCTTCGTCCAGATAAGTCCAAATCATGAAGCGATTTCTTAGTTATTTAGCCAACACGTGCAACTTTCTAACGGTGCATGATTTACCCTAACTACTCGCAAATCTTGCTCTATAATTGCCTAAAAGTTGAACTTTTGTGCATTCATTTTGGTAACTAAGTGTCTCGTATTGTCATTTTTTCAGAATTTTAGCTACTTTCAAGCTCACTTTTGTACTCCACATGGATTTTATCACTCCATCACCATATTCAACTATTGTTCTCACATTATTTCAAACTTTTCTTTTGTTCATTTAGTAAAATCATTACCGACTTAAGCATCAAAGTGCTAACCTTTGATTTGCAAGTTAGTCCCCCTTTTGATCTTAGAATTTTATTGAAATTTCTTTGACTGTTATGGTGCTGCTAGACTCCGATCCACATTAATTTATTTTACGAAAAAACATATTTTCTGGGATTTACAGGTCATTTATTTACAACAATCAAATAGTGTTATTACATAATTTTTTAAATATATAAAATTATGATTTAAGGAGCGACTTATCAAGCAGGACAGTTAGTGATCCACTCGCAAACTCTTTTAAATCGACGGTACATGCTCAGTACAATGCAGAAGTCGAAATTAATTAAACTAAATAAAGATAAATTATCAATCTCTAACTCCTTACCGAATTCAATACATTGTACTTATTTCCTCCAATAATCAAACTGCACATTATAATCCATTACATACCATCGAACAATAATTTTCCAAAATATCATCAACAATATAATCAATTGTATACCATCAAACATAATTTTTAAAAAATCTCATAAAAAATATAACCAATCACGTAACATCGTACAATAATTTTAAAAAACGTCGTAATCAATCTATTCTAAACCTAAGGATGTCAAACATCAAATCTTGAATGTCTCATGTATTATATACACATATATAGTTCCACCTAGAACCTGACTAGCTTTTTTGAGGTAGGGTATGGGGCATAGCATGGTTGTCAACCAGATCAAATGAAATTCGATTCATGTCAAGGGATCCAGCTCTCGATTGTACATTATTGTCAGCTGATTTCCCGAATTGGCAATACCTTCCAAAAGCAAGAGGATGGTATTGGTGCGAACTAACTTGTGGGCTCGATTGATTCGTGTAATAAAATTATACATGATAAAATTAAGTGAGATAGGAAAAAAAAAAGATAATTAATTTTATTTTTTATTATATAGTGTTCGATTTGACAGATTATATGTATGTACGATATTTCATGTGATAAATATACTATTGTATTTAGGTGAAGGAATTACAAAATACGAATAAATGTTATAAAAAGACTATTATGAATATCATTTTTTAAGTTATTTTTATTTGATTATTGTAGCTTGTGAATAATTAAGAAAAAATTCTCTCAATATTTATTGAAATACAATTTTTAAAATAATAATTCTTTTGGAATATTTCTTTTCTTTTCTATATTCCTATGAAGGAGAAGTTTAAAATAAACATTCAATAAAAGAGAGAGAGAGAGAGAGAGAGAGAAGGTTTATTTTATTTAAAAAAAATATAAAAAAATTCTACTTTTTCAAATTTAATAACTAATTAAACTCAAATATTTTTCAAAAAAATCCCAGAAAAATGATTATAGTACTTTTTATTATTAAATAATTATGATTTAAAATATATTCTTTAAAACATGTATGTATTTCATAAGTTTAAAAAAAAAGTCAAAGTAAAAAATGGGGCGAAGAAATTTTTAACCCTACATTAGACTAACCGATGAGATGGTGTACCCAACGTCTTAGGTGGAAAACACTAACCTATAAATTAGGATTGCTAAGGCCGCGCTAGTATTAATATTACTGTGAATCAAATATATGACTATGCACAATGGAGAATATTATCTTACCCAATCACACAAATTAAATGTCAATAAATTACCTAATTTGGATTCCACTGCCAATGATATTTATAATGGGTATTTATCTAATAAAAAGAAAAAATGGGTCCACATAAAGTCATGTCGCAATTTCAAGAACTTGTCCAACTCTTTGGTCACTCTTT
>NC_026151.1:3704905-3708255 GCF_000512975.1 Sesamum indicum
CGCCATGTAGCGCAAAATATAATGTGTGTCTTTGAGTATATGTCGTGTTTTTTTTTTTAAATAAATTAATTATTCGTGTTTTGTTAAATGAATTAATTATAATTATATTATTAATTAATTTTAATAATTAATAATTAATATATTAATTATTAATATTAAATAATAATTAACTAACAACTACTGTTATACTTGGCCAACTACTGTTGTAGTCGTGCTAAGTTGATCAGAGTGTGAGATAATTAAAATCCTCAATTCAAAAATCAAATCATAGCCAAAATTCAAGGGGCTGAAATGGTAAAAAACTAGTGGGCTCACCAAAAACACGTGTCCAAATCTTGATACCTCACAGATTTAATGTGATGTGTTAGTTTATATATTTTAAAATATGAAATATTATTTATTATATACAAGTAAAAAAGGATTGTCGTGATGGCTAGTATATATAAAAAAAAAGTAGAAAAAAGAAAATCTAGGGTAATTTGCAGTTTTCACCCTTAAAATAAGATTGATATGCACTTTCCACCCTTAAAACATAGAAATAGCAATTGGCACCATGAGAACACATAACCATTGGCAATTTGCACCCTTTTGACAAACCACTCAGCCTTTTGACATCCACAAGCAAACAGAAGCTTGAAGGAAACCAATCGCCATCCTTCTACAATGCAAATGAATGAAAAGTTCAAGTTTTCTCTGGTTAGGTAGTTGAGGTTGAAATTATGTAATGCATATCTGGTATACTTGGTTTTAATTTTATCTACCTTAAAAATAATTCAGGGACAAAATATATTGTTGGCGCCCTAAAATAGAAGTTGGTTACTAAACGACCAAGAAAAGGGGCAGATAAAATTGCGATTGTTAAACCACAAAGACTGTAATTTTTAATAAGGGGTTGGGAGAATCCGAGCAACGCCTGTGTCCGTCCTGCTCTCGACAGTGGCGGTGGAGCTGCGGCGTCTCGTGTCTATTGAGCCTCCCGTTGTTCTCCTGCTCTTCTAGCCCAAAAGGATAGTAATTTGATTCAACCCAGAAACAAATTTCCGAGGGATAATACATACATTTGGATTTGCTAGTGGAGCCGGAGGAAGTGGGGGACATGGTGGGATTCTTGAAGTAATTGCTGGGCTCCCTTTTGATACATTGAATTTATTTCTTTAATTTTCCCCAAGACATTGGGGCCCTTTTTCCGTGGACAATTATGTACTCATATACATTCATAAATTTATGTGTGTATTTGTGCGTGTGCGTGTGGTTGTGTTCTGTATGAGGGAGACATTGAAACGTGAAAAGGGTTTATTTTAGGCTTTGGATCCCGCTAAGCTTATTGGGGATTAGGTACAAATGAACTCCTCTGCCATTATGAGTTTATGGTGGTTTTTATTCCATTCTGCTCGTAGGAAAAAGTAATAGGTAGCTTCCCTTGTTTTCTGGATAAAGAAACCTTGGTGAGAAGAGTGATGTGAATTTTCTTACCCTTTTCGTGTTACAATATGATGCATGCTTCGGATTATCTTTTATGGAGTGTAAGTGTGAATATACTTGAATTTTGAGTTTATGCGTTGGTGAATATCATGAAAAAACTAGAGTAGTCATCTGAGAGTTGTGAAGTTTGACAGCATTTATTGTAATTCTTGCCGAGGCAGATTAAGAAGTTCCTTATCTGCATTGGAAATTTCTAATTTCTGGGATTTGACAATTCCTTGCTCTGCTTTTCAGGTTGCAATAGAGGATTATTTGCAAATTCAAGCACTACCCAATTTGTCTGGCAACGCTTGTTGCTATAAACTGCTATTGGTTCTTCTCCTGTAGATTTGTTCCGTGCAGAAAATGCCATTTAACTCCATCTTTAGAGATCTTATGGGGAAAAATGGCGTAGATGACAAACTAAACCAACTAGAGGAGCAGAAGTGTGGGCTAGGCTATGGAAGTTTCCATCTTACCCCTGAGGGATCGCCATCGTCTCCGAATGCATTCGTACAAGAAAGCCTGTGGGCGAACTTGCCACCTGAGTTGCTTCTGGATATAATTGGTAGGGTAGATGCCAGTGAGACTACATGGCCGGCTCGGAGGGCTGTGGTTTCTTGTGCTGCAGTTTGTAAGTCGTGGAGGGAAATAACCAGGGAGGTCATGAGGACGCCTGAAGAATGTGGGTTGCTCACTTTTCCCATGTCATTGAAGCAGGTACTTCTTATTTCTTATTCTGCTCACAGTTTCTCTTGAGTGTTAACCTTCGCCACTCTGATTTTAATTCTTGGAATCATGGATTAGCCGGGACCAAGAGACTCTCCAATTCAGTGCTTTATCAGAAGGGAAAGGGAGACATCAACATATAGATTGTATCTCGGCTTGAGCCCTGGTAACTGATGATCCCACAGTCTTTGACTGACTATAGTTGTTTCACTATCAAATTCATGTTTTAGCTACATTCTATTTAAATATCTGCTGATTTTTCATCAGAACTTTGGCTATCTCTGGTTACTTTTTCCCTTCTGCTATGTGAAAGTTTATCAAAGTGTTGTTATGAACTCAATCCTACATTTCCACCATCTCTGATGCTGACTGCTTGAGCTCAATTGCAGCTCTTTCAGGGGAAGCAAGTAAATTGCTGTTGGCAGCAAAACGGATCAGGAAAGCCACAAAAACAGATTTTTTAATATCTTTGGCCGGAAATGATTTTTCTCAGACCAGTGATAACTATGCTGGGAAATTAAGGTACTTTGTTTGAGTCTTCTTCTTGACTTTCTTTCACTAATATACTGTATCCATTAAACCATATGTTTATATTATCAGGTCCAACTTTTTTGGCTCCAAGTTCTTTATTCATGATTGTCGGCCTCCATGCAACTCTGCTATCCAGTCTCATGGTTGGTCAAGGAAAAGAATTTCTGCAAAGAAGGTGGCACCAAGACTACCTATTTGCAACTATAAAGTGGCCACTGTAGCTTATGAGCTCAATGTTCTTCGCACAAGAGGGCCAAGAAGAATGAACTGCACCATGCACACAATTCCTATTTCAGCGATTCAAGAAGGCGGGACTGCTCCTACGCCGGCAACATTTAGTCATGGTCTTGATGAGGCTCTTTCCCCCTTGACAGCTCCAGATGGAAGAAAAGAAAAATCTGTTTCCAATTGCATTTTTCAATCCAAATCAAAAGATTTAACTGGCAACACAAGTGAACCACTGATTTTGAAAAACAAAATTCCAAGATGGCATGAGCAGCTGCAATGCTGGTGTCTGAACTTTAGAGGACGTGTTACAGTGGCATCCGTCAAAAACTTTCAGCTGGTAGCTACGTGTGACCCATCACAGAGTGTTCCAGCTTCAGAACAAGAGAAAGTGATCTTGCAAT
>NC_026151.1:3708414-3736329 GCF_000512975.1 Sesamum indicum
TTTACCATGGACTATCAATATCCTCTTTCTGCCTTTCAGGCCTTCGCTATCTGTTTAAGCAGCTTTGACACAAAACCAGCATGCGAGTAGTCATTTCTGCTAAAACCACTGGCTGTACCCCAGCGGTTTAGTTGTTTGTATATAGGCCCTTTCTTCTATTTTTTCCTTTTTTCAGTAAGAAGGTGTGCAATCCTGTCATCCTTCCTAAGAAGATTAAGCTTTAGTTATAAGGTGTCAACGATGTGATTTCAATTTGATGCTTATCTATTATGCATAAAAGCTTTGAACTTAAACTATTTGGATATCTGTGTTGCTCATAGGATTTGAGGCAGCACAGTAAAAATGATCTGCTACAAGTTCTTTGAAATGCTTTGTCTAGTGACTGCCGCATAGATATTGGTGATTTATGTGTCAAGTCTTTATTAGTAACTATTGGTTATTTACAGCAGGGCAATACTTTGAGGTAGCAATCTGTTCTTAAATTTTTTTGAATTGCTGGCATTCTTATTATGTTTACATCCGAACATCAACAACTTAGCACACACATATTTGTCATCTACTATAATTAGTAATATGTAATATTCATGTTCAGAGGACATCTTTGTCCTTCTCTTTATCCCTTTGCTGGCAGCCAACACGGCAACCATGGCGTCGAGGCTTTTCAGGATTTTCTGGATCGGAATCACTTGGTTCCAAGAAAAGACCTCTGAGACATCTTCTCCTTATCTTTGGTTCATAAGGAAGTTTCTCCATACGATTCATGTTAAATTCAGCCCTTCGTGTCTCAGGTGGACCTCTTTTGTCCGTTGACTGGATTGATTCCTTCGGAGCATGAGCGACAGACATGTGAACTCCTGGATTTCGTTCTGTAATGGAAACATTGAACACAATGGAGTTATTGATTCCTTGTGCATTGTTGTTTACATATACCTCCTTTGGTTGATCTTCAGTAGTTTTTGCATCTTCTGACTTTTTTCCTTTATTAGAACTTCCGTCTCCGTCAGTGGTTGCTTCAGCCGTTTCATCAGGATTGATCTTGTAGCCTCTATGAATGTGAACTGGCCCTTCTGTTCTTGAAGAATTAGACCCCATTTGCATTGATGCCCCTCTGTTTTCTCCTGCAAGGGTTATAACACTTACAGGTTTGTCATTAATGGCAGTTTTGGGGTCTCCAGCGGTCACTCGGTTGACAAATGTTGAAAGGTCATCCCTGATGTCTTTGTGCAAGGCCACATGCTCTCCACTTGGTTGAGCTGATATCTTTTGAGTATCAGAAATCATGCTTCTCTTCTTCAATTGAGAAGTTGTGGTGTTGGTTTGTTTTAAACTGGGGACAGAGGTAGGTAAAATCTCCTTTGTGTCAAGTGCCTCTTGCTTCTCTGCATTCTTCTGGTTCGATTTACTTGGAATCTCGGCCTTCTCAATGATGTTTACTCCAGAGCCAGATTTTGGAGTGAGAATATTGTTGACTTCCTTCTTTGTCTCTTCATTAATTTTAACCTTTGTTTCTTGCACTACTTCCTTCACTTCTTGAGTTTCTTCAGGCTTTGCTGTCAATTCCATGACTGGCTTATGTTCCCCATTAACAGTGGAAGACTTTTGGGTTGGTGTAGGTGTCTCCAGACCCTGGACAGGGGTGGTGCTGGTGCCAAGTTCCGATGATTTAGACGACGTTACATTTACCTCATCTCGTTTGGAGCTGGTCTCATCCACAGTCTGATTTTTTGAGTGATTAGAACTCTCAGACTTAACCTCAGCTGAAGATCCATTCATATTGGAAGAGTCTGATTTTGGGGTTGGCATAGTAGTCTCTGAACCCTGGACAGGGTTGGTTGTAGCGCCAGCTTCTGATGATTTAGAAGGAACTGCTTTTACCTCATCTTTTTTGGATCTTGTCCCATCCACCGTTTCACCATTGAAGTTCTTAGCACTGTCAGATTTTGCTTCTGCCTTCAGCTGAGGTTCCTGTTGAGTTGTGCGTCTTGCTTCTTTTGATGGCGAATTAGGCTGCATGTGCTTGCTGGAAGTAGAGGATGTCAGTTTAGGAGAACGAGACGAGAGACGAGATGGAGAACGAGGTTGTGAAGCCCTTTGGATTGTGGAGGGGGACTGAGAGCCCATGCGAGAGGGAGATGAAATGGTGGATCGTGCTTGAGGGGGTGCACGAGATTGAGCTATCTGACGAGAGGGTGATTTGGGCTGCGATGAGGGGGGGGATTGAGTAGTTGCAGGAGACGGCATTGATCTTTTGGGCTCATTTGCAGGATTAGTGAAGGTAGTATTGTTTGGCTGGCTAGCTGTTTGCACTTTGCCTGAAGGTGGTGGTGTTGGGGCAGGGGCTGTAGTATTTTTCTGGTCAGTGATCTGCTGTTCTTTTGTAGATGGAATGGTGGGATTGGGAGGGCTGTTGGCCGTGGTGGTTGACTGGCTACCTTGAGTCATGGTTTCATCTGTGGTTGGAGTTGCGGTGGTGCTGGCGATTGACTGGCTCACATTGTGGGATTCAGCTCCAGGTGTAGTAGTAGTAGTAGGTGCGGTGGTGGTTGCTGGTGGGGGTGCATTAGTTTGGGTTGTGGTTGAGCTGCTTGAAGCCAGTGTGACTGTTGACTGGTTACCTGGAGTCTGAGTTTCAGCTGGAGGTGGAGCCATGGGGATGGGACTGTTGGTGTTGGTGGTTGACTGGCTAACATTCTGGGATTCAGCTCTAGGTGCAGTCCTGGGGGAAGAATTGGTGGTTGCTGGTGGTGCTGCAGTTGTTTGGTTTGTAGATGAACGGCGTGTGCCTGATGACCAAAACCGGAAGGAGAATGATGACCTTCGATCCGCCATCAATGTTCGGAAACAATGTAAGGAGAAAATAGGATGGATAGCTGTTTGTTTTCCGTTTTCTTGGGGTTAGTTTGATATGCAACAAAGGCTAACAAGACATCTTATAACTTTTTGAGACCAAAACTAAAGAAAACTCCAGCAAATGACTTGTGTTGTAGTGCTTGTCTGAGTCTTCTTCCTTTGGTTTTTCTTTTGCCTTTCCAGAGAATCAAGTTTGCTTGTGAAACTCATGGGATTCTCCGACGTAATTAATTCTCTTTAGCAAGTCGAGAATCTTTCTCAAAATATGTCGCCTTTTTCATCAAACTTGGTACTTATTCTTTCCTCCAGTTAAAAAACACAGTTAAAAACTGGTTCTTGTCCTTAAAGCAAATTCATTACAGGCAAACACAATGTCTTGGAAAGCAACTTTACAAATGGCCTAATAAAAAAATGGGTAAATTACAACAACTTTTCTTGAGATTTGACATAATTAAAAATATTCATTTGTTGTTTGAAAAATTACAAATACCACCCTGATATTTGTAAAATTATATAATCCTTGAATGAAAGTATTATATTGTCAACTTTGTCCTTACTGTATTTTCTTATTTTGTTAAAAAAATAAAAGTTTATAAAAAAAATCAAACGGAATGGATGGAAAAATTTTAAAAATTATAAAAAAAATTATCCACTTAATCCATAAAAAAGATAAAGTTTTTTAAAAAATAAATAAAATTTTAATTTTTAATCCACAAGAGCATTTTAGTCATAAAAAATGAATGAAAACCTAATGGATGAGGCTAATTGTTAGACGGTCGTTAAAATCAAGGGGATATTGATAATCTTTCAAACAATGAGGGGGTATTCGTAATTATACCAAACCTCGGGAGAGGTCATTTATCCTAAAAAAATCAAAAGTGGCAGATAGCTTGAATGTTGACAAACAATCCACATCTTATGCAAGGAAAGAACACATAATTAAATCCTAACAAGCAACTGATCAAGGGCAGGAAATCTTCTTACAATTTTCAGCAAATTGTACGGCTATAAATACCCTTTCTTCTTAATTTAAGCATAATTACCAAGTTGAAGCTCATTCCTCAATTATCGCAAGGTACAATGTTAAGTTTAATAGTACCATTAGCTGCATAAACATTTTAAAGTTTCTCATGTTTAAGGGCTCAGTCACAGACTCATACTTCAGACAACAGCATCCATTGTGTTTCACATTTCTTGTTTTGCATCATTAAGTTCTCACCCATCAAGATGTGAATCATCTTTCACTAAAGATTCTGGCATCAAGAGATCGACACCTCGTTGTATCCTCTTTCGGCAAAGACAGTTTTCTATAATTACTCTTTTAGACCCCAACTCCTGTCTTTTTAGAGGTAATTTGTACAAACCATGTTTCATCAGATGTTTCAATCAATAGGATCTGTAATGATCTCTGTCTATCTGACTTTCTAGATTCTCAGACATCTTTCTATCTATGATGTAAAAATTAAATCAAGAAAGCCCAAGAATTTCCAGTTTCCATCTGTGTCGTGTCCAAATCCCATACTCACCTCACCTCAGTGCTAGTCACTCAAAGCCTGAAACTGACCTCTAGCTTTTCCTTTATAGGACCAAAAATGCAAAATCTGTTCCGAGCAGTCAAATGTTGCCTTGAGAATGGGCACATAAAAAAACTGCAGTATCCAGGTGCAGGCAGCACATTGGACCTGATAAAGGCATTCCCACATCCGGGACATGCCAAGTCATCTCCATCTACTCCAATGCAGCATCACAAAGGTTTCAATGATCCAACAGTGGTGGCACGGTCTCACACAATGCCGCAGAAGGGATTACAGAATACAACAGTTGCTGACGTACTAATGACTAAGGGAGAAGAAAGGGTTGGATCTTGGCTTTGGTGTCGCTCAGACGACACCGTCTATGATGCTGTCAAGCAAGTGAGTTTCAAAACTATAACAGATTCAAAATCCAGTTAATTCTAACTTCTATATAAGTCTACTTGTCAAAATTTTGCAGATGGCACAGAACAACATAGGATCATTGGTGGTTCTAAAGCCAGGAGAACAACAACTGATAGCAGGGATTTTGACAGAACGAGGTATTGCATCAACATGTTACTGATAAAGGCCTAGGAATAATTACCTAAACACCTCGAGTTTTGAAGTTCAGACATAATACCAAAGAATTCATCAATTTTAAAAAGTTATACTGACACCTAACAGCCAAAATTATATTACAAATTATCAACTTCTAATCATAAATATCATGCATACTGTTCATTGAAACAGACTATTTAAGGAAGGTGGTCGGACAAGATAGGTCCTCAAAATATACTAAAGTAGGTGAAATAATGACTGATCAGGTTGGTGTTCATATTCACACAGGTTTCATGTCCTGAGATCTCTTTTGACTCTTTACTAAAAGTTTTTATTCCTGGACAGGACAAGCTGGTAACAGTAACATCAGACACAAACATTCTTCATGCAATGCAGCTCATGACAGGCAAGTATTGTTATATAAGGATGAAATATACCATAAAAGAAATGGACAATAGGTCGATTAGCTGAGTCATACATAGATAAATGCAGCATAATTCTTGACATAGTTTATTTATGCTTGCAGAGAATCACATAAGACATGCGCCAGTTATAAATGGGAGGATAGTCGGCATGATCTCCATTGTTGATGTTGTTCGAGCAGTATTGGAGCAGCAGCATGGAGAAGTGAGGCAACTAAACGAGTACATCCAGGGAGATTACCGTTAGAATTCTATGAACATCTGGAACAAAGCACGTGTCCACAAGCTACTTCAAACGTCTACCAAAGGTACAGCTATTATACTCTGAAGCAAAGTTGCAACACGCCCTCAATTTGTGACAAACTACTCATGCCATCACAAAGATCCTGAATAAAAGTTGGCGAAGGACGTGTGTTATGAGACATGCGGACTATTCTCACATATGACGTTCAACCATGTACCACAATGAAACATTGTAACCATTATTCCCAGCAAAAGATCTTTGACTTGCTATCTTTCTAAATGCAAACTTCTGTTTTACTAGTCATCAAGTGTGTGCTCACAAACTTCTGTTTTACTAGTCACCAAGTGTGTGCCTCTATCCATTCGTATGTTAAAGTTGGTCTGATATATATTACCTCAGTGGATCTAACATTCTAACTATGAAATTCGACAAAATCAGATCAAAGCAAATACAAAATGTGAGCATACAAGAGATGGCACGAAATTATCTTTAGAGACTAGCATTTCAGACTCCAGATTTATTAAGAACTCAAATTAGCCATTCCCTCAATGCAACAGTTTTCTTTATTCAAATTCACCAACCTGATAAGATAAGATGCCACAGAAATCAAGGTCAGGGTTAGGCTCGACGAAAAATGGTGTTGATCATGTCAAATTGTTTCTGGGTCAAACTTAGCCAAAGTAGTTTGCAGGGACTGTAGTTCATGTTATTGCAAAATCTGCAACCTACTTCCTCAGGTTTCTGCATTTGACCTGTTTGAGGTGATTCTAAAACTGATGAACTACATGGTTTTGGGCACAAAAAGAATATACATGCAAACAGAAGGTAAAACTTACTACAAGTCTAGGTGAAGTGCCACTAATCTAATGAAGCCTCAGCACTCAATAATCATTTCGCTTTCTTATGCAAAGACATGACTTACAGGTGATAACCGAACTATCTGATAATTTATCTCTTTTCTGGCGAGTACTTGTTACTTCTATGACTTGTTCCCACTGCTCGAGATGCCGTTAGAGCTACCTTCAATGGCTCAGATAGTACAAATCCCCGGGCTTCCATCATTCCATGTATCCTTCGAGCATCCTCAACAAAGCCGCCAGCTTTAAGTGAATATATAATCTTTTCAAAATCTGCAGACTCCAGTTGCTCAATCTTTGACTCCAGAACTCCTAAAGCTTGAAGCGCCTTCTTCTCAGCCCCAGACTTAATGTACATGTCACAGAGGCTTATATGGAGCTTTAATGGAGGAGCCTCGCCCTGTTCAGCAATCTTATCCAATATCTGTTCAACTTCATCAAAAAGCTCCAACTTGTTGAACCAATCAACAAGAACAGTATAAGTAGCAACCCCAGGCTCAATTCCATCCTTCTCGAGTTCCAATAAAAGATTTAAGGCTTTGTCCAACAAATTCTTCTTTTCATAAGCAGCAATCATACTGGCTGTGCATCTATCATCTGGCTTGTGCCCAAGTTTCATCATCTGATCAAAATTATGCCTAGCTTGGTCCAGGTTACCGGCTCGCTCACATGCCTCAACCATTAATGCACAGGATTCTTGACTCGGCTGGAATCCAGCAAATTGCATGGTGGTGGAAATTCGGTCAGCTCCATTAACATCACCGACCTGGGCAAAGGACTGAAGCAAGGCCATATATATCTCCTTCGTAGGCTTTATGTCCCTCGTTTCCATTTCTCTCATCAAAGACTCACCTAGTTTTGGTTGACCAGCATTCACATGGGCCATGATCATCGAATTGTAGACCTTCATGTCAGGTTGAAAGCCATGGGCCCTTAAGCTTTCAAATGCTTCTTTGGCTCGATCAAGATTTCCTGATTTACAGTACATGTGAACAACAATGGTTAACGTAATAACATCAGGAAGAATTCCATTTTCATTCATTTTTGTCAGAATTCTCTCGGCATCTTCCAAGCGATTTTCTTTAGCAAGAGCATCAATCAGTTTTGAGTAGTCACGTACGTTTGCTTCGAAGGACTCTTCACCAAGTACAAGTTCTGCAATCTAAATCATGTAATTAAAGGTAATCAAGCTGAGGTCTAAACTTATAAAAAGAAAAATTGAGACCATATTCTACATTAATTATGAATATAGAAGACTAGAAGTCAGAAGAATGTTTCTTTCTGTTCTTTTTCTTTTACCTGATAAATAAAGACAAAAACACAAACAAGATAGAAACAACAAAAACATGCATAATGTTTGGATTCGTTTTCTAAGTGTTTTGTGGAGATAGAGAGAGAAAAACAAAGATAAATAAGTGTGTGTTTGAGATAGTATGTATGTTTGGATTTTTTTTTGGAGATAATATAAAATAACT
Organism: Sesamum indicum; assembly: GCF_000512975.1. Taxonomy (NCBI): domain Eukaryota; kingdom Viridiplantae; phylum Streptophyta; class Magnoliopsida; order Lamiales; family Pedaliaceae; genus Sesamum; species Sesamum indicum. The sequence goes on from NC_026151.1 coordinate 3,716,335, forward strand.
ATTATATGTTTAATGTTGTGTTTTGGGAGACAAAAATTACTATTCATTGTCAAATCATGTCTTTTTTATGTATATTTATGTATATGTGTGTTATATATATATGTATGTATTTATGCTAAAACAGTTAAAAACACCTAAATAAGGTGTTTTTGAATTATGGCAAACATTGGGTATGTTTTGACTTGTCTTGAAAATAATTTGGAAATGAAAACAAACATAGTGATGGGGTTTAATGCCCACAATTTTCTTTCTGGAACTGACCGGAGAATTCTCTCATTCTTGAAGGCGATGAGTTTTTTCTGGAAAAGCACTTTAGTTAACTGCTTAATGTGACAGATTGCCTGCACCCTCAGCTTGCTCACCATGGTTAACACAAAATATTCACTTTTTAAGCCTCATCTACAACACCACCTCAATTCACTTCTAATATTCCAAGGTGGACAAGGGGATTGTTGGCACATCCCCGAGCATCTAAACTTAATATCACGCATTATACCAAGTCAGTATCCGTACAGAATAGTTAGATAACTACTAATTCCATGAGCAACACATGGGACCTGTAGACCTGGGCCTTGGGGAAGCAAAGGTTAAGGCAAAGTTAACATATTTACTGAAAAATTTAAAACATGTGCTGTGATACATGAATTCATTCAGCAATCAGACACAAAGTTAAGTGTCATAAAATACAAAACCCACCAAATTTCAATAATGCCTGACACAATGTATTCCTGTGTCCCCTCGTGCAATAAGTGATCTGATTCTCGCTATGAATTTTCAGATACACGCAGTTATATATATTACGCACAATCATTCACTTAGTTATGTATGCATGCTGGAGTAGTAGATAAACCCTAGATATTAAAACAGCAACAAATATACAATCACTGTATGCTTTAATGGATTAGGGCTTCATCAGAGTATAGGCATGAAAACTCAAACCACATAAATGAACTGAGAACTATTCAACTAAAAATTACACATCAAAATAATGTGTGAATTAAATCCATCAGGAGGCTAATGATCCAATCACAAAGACCATTCGCCCATCTAAATATTCCACAATTGTCAGACTAACAGATTATTTAAAAGAGAGAGGCACTCTCCCAATGCTATCTGTTGATTGAGAAACTTAACTATTCAAAAAATATCTAGTATAATTTAAAGTCTCAAATTCATCACAGATGAGTTTTTTTAGAGAACATAATCAGACTTTAGCACTTAGCAAGTAGAGCTAAATTGCTAATCATATTCCATTCAAACTTGAGAATATGAGCTATAAGATCATAATTCTGAATGAGAATAAAGTATTTAAGCATCATCCACATAGAACAATATAAATGAGTCTATTCCAGTTAAGACAAAATTTAGAGTTGTTTATACAAAGCTTTTTAATGGTTGGCTGAATGCTTAAAACTCCTCCACATGTATGACAAACACATATACTACATTTGGATGGAATTACATTGGTATTATTTAAATTTGTTTAAGTGCTTCAAGCATGATTCTTTAGATCTCATTTTTAATAAATTTTAAACATTCCGTTACGGAATTTTATTAGGAACATGTAACTTTCTTAAAGAAAGACAATGTTGGAGGCACAACTTGGTCATACCAGCATTGAAGAAATGTGTATCTTCATAAAAAATAACTTTCTTCAACCTCAAAACACTATGATCTAAGCTTAAGAATTTGAGAAAGAGCAAAGTTTTGATACCTTGAAGTATATATGAGGATTCTGTTCTTTTAATCTATCAAGAAAAGCAATCCAGTCAACCCTGCTAGGTTGGAGAAGGCCTATCCATTCGCCTAAAAGTGGAGCAGGATCATCTGCTTCTTGTAAAGAGAGGATCTTATCAGCAACAAGTTTGCATCTACCAGATATTGGCTTTGGCTCCTGAGGCCACATAACTTCGCCACTCTTGTGAACTTTATCCGCCACCTCAGCCCATTTTGGTTCAGATAAATCAAGTCCATAAATCTTGTACTTGATCTTCCCATGTCTTTTTGGAAGAGAGACAATCTTCTGTTTATCTTCAGCCACATTATCATTATCTCCCACCCCCTCTTCTCCAACAGCAATTTCTTTTCTCAAATGCTCTTGCCCTGGAGATTCTGTTTGGGCTTCCTCTTTCCGAAGTCGTTCTAAACTCTCATGGAACTCGCTTTCCTCCATTTTTTGACGAGCCCACTTGAACCTGAGCTCTCTTAGCATATCCCCACGAATGCCCACTTCACCAGCAAACCTGTACATCTCCTTAACTTCCTCAGACTGAAGAAAAATCTTCATTTTCTCTTTTTTCTTCTCTTTTTCCATGTCTTGCAGAACTACATTGCTAACATCCCACACTGTTCTCCATAAATCCTCACTGAAATCCTCAGATGGTGTTGATGCAGCGGATCCAGTCATTTGCTCAAGCCCACCCTTTTCCATCTCTGATACAACCTTCTCAACAATAATCAAAAGCATCCCATCAATCGTATTCTTGTCACAGTCAGGATAAACTTCAGAGAGCTTTTTGCGCATTATCCAAACAAATCTGGATAAGAACTCATTCATGGTAGCATCATTTTCTGATTCAAGTTCCACATTACTTGATGAGTCATTCAAATTAACTTGTTGTACAGTGTGAATGTATCTACACAAAGGTTTATGAAATATTGGGTTTTTAGGGCCACCGCCGAAACATGAGGCATGATAAGATCCCGATGGATGAAATAAAGGGGGTACGCAGCTGCTAGTGATCGCACCAAATCTGTAACCAGAAGAGTATGAGGACAATCCCCTACCATGTAGTTTTGATATTTTGGTAACTGTGGATCTCCGGAAGAAGCGCCTCAAATTCATGTCTATGTTCCTCCTTAGCCTCAAGAGAAGTAATGGCACCAGCTGATATATGGTTTATGATAATAAATGGATCCAAAGCACCAATTCCAATGAATACCAGATCCAACTGTAGACGACACCAATCACAAATACATAATTGGAACTACAACATCAAAGGCATACAAGTAGCCAAGTGATTTTTCCTGCATTTGGAAGACACCAAACCCAAAGGTTAGAAACAAAAGAGACTGTCCTCAATTCTAAAACCAATCCATCAAAGGAAATCAAGCATTTGGTATATGAGTCATTTTTCAATAGAACCTAATACGAAATGATACCGAAAGTTCTTCCTAAAACACATCAAAACCATCTATATTCTAAGAACCCACCACACAAATCAAGAACATCCAAAAGAATTCGAAGAATCCTAAGCTGAAGCTGAAGTCAAAGATAAGGAATACATCCAAATTAACATGTTTTGGGACAAACTATTAAAACCCTTTTCATCCAAATTCTCACATCAAACTGGAACCAGCAAAAACACGAATACCAAGCTGAACGACAATTATAGAGAGAAAAAGAGGCAATTACCAGATCAGGTTGAGAATGAGGAAACTACTAGTGCAGAGAGTTGAGTGTGAAAAATGCACAAAACCCTATTAAAACCCTCGACGGAAATCCGAACCGGTCTCTACCCGAATGCCAAGTCCAGCCTAAACTGTAGGGTCTCTTTTCGTGAAATTCGGGTTTTATGCTTTGGGCTGTACTCAACACTCGGATTAAATCAGTACCATGTCCAGCCAAGCTATTCGGCTGACCCACTCCAAATTAATGGGCCTGTCGTGGAGCCAATACATTTCATCAAATAAAACTGCTCTGTAAATGGCCGAATCAACATAAATTCCAATAGTATAACTCAAATTTGATTTAACTGAATTTGAATTAATTATATAGCAAATGTAATATATTTATCATATCATCAGTATAAAATTTAAGAAAAAAACTAATCACATGACAAGTGCATTTCACTTGCTCTATGATTGATTTGCTTTAATACACTTGAATATTGTGATTGGTGTACAATTTAGGAAAAGTAACCAATCACATGATAAGTATATTCTACTTATTTTGTGATTAATTTGATAAAATAAAACTTGATTTGAATAAATTGACAAAATTATATGTATTTATTATCTAAGACCATAATATAAGACCGAACAAGTCATACATTCATGAATTTCCCTGCGGTAATAGACTCATTACTTGATTATAGTTCTAGTCCATTTTACATTTTGAGAGGTTGTTGTCACAAATTTATTTTTTGAATATCAATTAGAGAAAAATTATACTGTCATTGATCAATTGATTGAATTGGCATCATTGAAGGAGAGAGCCATGGGTTCAAACTCAGGTTGTCCCCGACTCTTCACCCTTAAAATTCATGCCTAGTCAAATTAAATAAATCAAATTGAAATAAAGGGAGATATATCGAGACTTACAAAAAAACCCCTTTTTGTTTTTAATTTACAAGTAGACTTACAAATTTTTTTTAAATTATAAAAATTCAAAACGTGTCCAAATGTGTCAGACACGCCTCCGAAAATGTTGGACACACGTGTCTTCTTTTTTTTTTTTTTTGGGACATGGAATCCGCGTGTCCGACATGTGTTCAAGGAGTGTCGGTGTTCAACACGTGTCCGACACTGTATTGGGTAATTTTTCAGAGTGTCTGTATATTATAGGGACTCTTTGTTCTTGCAATTTGCATAAATAACTCAAGGGTACATTAGAATAAACTTTCCTAAAGTTTATTATAATTACAGATACTCTCTTGTTATTTAAAAATTACTAATACCCCCTTGAAATTTGATGAAATTTGGAGATTTGAAATTCTCAATTTTGTCATTGCTGTATTTTTTTAATTTTAAAAAAATTGTACGAGGTTGATGAAAATTAAAGATTTAAAAAATTATAAAAATATTATTCACTTAGTCTATAATTTTTTTTTAATCTTTTTAAAAATAAAAAAAATATATTTCATAATTCATAATGGTACTTTGATCAGTCCACCACAAAAAATGAATGAATAAATTTAATGAAAACTAATTAATTGGACTAATTCTTAAACAATCATTAGAATTAGAAGATTATAATAATTTTTTGAATATCAAAAAAATATATATAATCATGTCAAATCTCAAAGTAGCTCTGTGTAATTTACCCATAACTGACAAACCATGCAGACAAAGAGTGACAAATCTGACAGCTTTTTGACCAATTAAATAAAATTAGTTGGCTCTTTGACTTGATATGTATAGTGGCCACCTTATTTTATTACAGTGTAATCTTGAAATTTCATAATTTTGTCCCAAATTTATACAATGTCGATGAACCAGAAATAAAACAATCACACATTGATCTAATATTTGGTCCAAGAAGATAAATAAAATATAATATTATCCTATCATGATATATCCTCAATTTTATCATATATTAATCTATCCTACTTTAATTCCACCACACGAATTAAATGATACCTAAACGTAATCTATATATAGTACACCAATCTAAAAATGGAAAAGACTCAATATATTAAATAAATGAAAATTAAAAGGCTCTTTCACTTTCATCTAATGGGAATAAACAATATTAAACCATATTATAAATAATTGTCTATGATACGTCACTAATTGAGGACAAAAATACGTGGAATGAATGATAATAAATTAATAATAATAATAATAATAAATTAAATTTAGGGATAATTACAGCTTTCAACCCTTGAATTTGCTGTAATTATACGTAAACGTCATGTAGTTTGAAAAATTACATCTAGCACCCTTAAGGTTTGTTTCCGTCTAACAAATATGTCCCTTCGTTAGTCCAAATTCACCTAATTTACTGACAATTAACAACAAAAGTTAGAAACAAAATTATATTGACTCCTTATTGACTTATAGCAGATCAAATAAATCTTTTTACGTGAAAAGGCATATTTTCACCGTTATAAGGGTAGTTTAATATGAAAAAAATTGTTAGATTTGTAATAAGTCAATCAAAGGTAAATATCAATTTTCATTCAATTTTTTTAGTTAATATTCAAATCCAGTGAATTTTGACTAATGGAGAGATTTATTTGTTAGATAAATACAAATTTCAGGGGTGCTAAATATAATTTTTTAAATTATAAAAAATTTACGTATAATTATACTAAATTTTATAGGAGGAAAGTATAATTATTCCTTAAATTTATAATGTCAAATCTGGCGAGCATATATCTGCTACACCAAAGTTTGTGCATACACCTCATAGGCCTATCTCCTTATCTTCTGGGGCATTTCTCATCTGTAAAGGATCACATTGCTCCTTTTCCATGTTGATTGATGATTGATTCAACTCTTTGGAAATCTTTTCCCCCAAATGTGTCACCCCCTTTATTCAAAGATTCTGTTAAATGTTTGGTCCTCAATCCAACTTTTTGGTCTTTGACTTGGTTTTAATTAAGGATTTGAATCTTCTATCACACTTTTATATTACACTAGTATCATTTTGATATATAATTGATACGTGTTTTTTTTAAAATTAAGTTATATTATAATTTAAAAGTGGGACCGTACAAAAATATACTCGCGAATGTGACATTAATGTGCAACACGCAAGTGTGATAGAAAACTCTTTATCCCGATCTAACTCACATTAATCTCGTTCATGCATTTTTTTACTTGTGACAGGTCAAACACAATTCAACAGCTTGTCATGGTCTCTGTAGATCTAGGGATTATTAGATGCCAAGATGCAGTTATACCGATCCCTACATATTCTGATACCTTTGACTCTATACGTATTGATAACCATCCGCCCACTTGTGATGCATCATTTTGTCAATAAGAGATTTCGATCTTCAACCCTTAATATAAATTTGAACTAATTTAAGTATACAAGGTTTTGGTCGAGGATTTCGTGATCAAATTTGATGAGTTTTCTTCTAATTAAAATTTTTAATATTTTTCAGACCGAGGTGTACACAATTATTTTTAAACATAATCAATCAATATTAACCTCAACACGAATCAAATACCACACTTTATGACTAAAATGACATAAACGTTATTGCAGTTAGTATTTTATTTCTACATACTCCACACTTTTATCATAAGTATTGATACGAGTTTGTACAATTCTACTTGATAAGTTTCTAATTTGCCTGTTTGCTTGTATTTTCATTCTCAGTGGAAAATATATATTTTTACTTTTGTATAGGTTTTTATGTGAAATGAAAATATATTTGGATCAGTTAATGAGATTATATTTTATATTTAACTATGATGTCAAATCAATATGTTTTCAGTAAGAATACGTATAAACGAACATATCCTTACCATAATAAAAATTAAAACTAATCATGTTGGATGTAGTAGTCTTAGGATCCAATTTTCTTACATGGAACATTAAATTATTGATAGTTTTATTATTTTATTGTTCAAACAAATGATGAGGTTGTTGGTACATGATTGTTTATTGCAAGAGCCTTTGAAGGCCTCAAAGAGTTGAAGCATATAACAATTGGTGTAGATGTCCTAACCTAGTAGTAGGACTAGCTCCAAGAATTTATATATATAATTTGTGCAACTTTCACTGAAAGAGATGGACAAAGATAAGGATTCTGAGACATGAAAGGGGGTGTCCTATTTAAGATTCTTGCAGCATTTTAACCTGAATATTACCCAATGAGAAGGGCCCTCCACATGCATGTGGGCAGTATCTCAAACCCATGTCTTAATTGCTACTTGCCCTAAAATGTGGAATTTCACTTTTTTCCATTGAACTTTTGGGAGATTAAGAATGTACAGAGATAAGCACAGAGACAGTGAGTTCTGGCATGGGCAACCTCAATCTCCATACTCAGAACCAGAACTGGCTGTCCCGGTCCGGTTTACGCAGACGATGAAACAAAAAAAAAAAAACAAAAACAAAAACAAAAACAAAATCTGCAAATGTAAATAGTAAGGTAGTTCGATGTAAAATCTTGGTGTACGAGACATCATAGGAGTCACATGGACATGGAGTCTTCACCTCATGCCATGTTGACGGGGTAAAATATGAACTTTTATCATTTTACATACGGATTGGAAAAGAAATATCCAAACATGCCAAGGATTTGTTGTTTTCGGCCTGATGTTGGGTTGAACCTAAAATGTGGACCCTTAATTTATTCAGTGATATGCGACATTATATTAGAAAGTTATATGTTGACTGTACGATGGGTCAAAACATATAAATACTTTTATTAAATGTCGAAATCATGTACTGTTTTATATTTCATTTTATACCTCAGGATCTATATTCAGACGAACCTACTGCCTAACATTAGGAGACCAAGTTTGTAATATAAACAGTTGACAAAATTATAGTTTTGGTCCTGTAACTATAAGTCGCTAGCACTTTTAATCTTATGACTTACTCAATTTACATATTTAGTCCTTTGTTTTTTTGACAAATTTTAATCATGAAAATCTCACATTTGGTTATTTTCACTGAAATTTAGTCCAGTGTTGGAAATTTTGACCCATTGCCCTATAGTTACAAAATAAAAAATGATATCTACTTCAGTGTGAACCAGATCAAAATTATCAACACATGACTAAATTTGTCAAAAAAAGGACTCGATATGATATCCTCATGACTAAATTCGTCAAAAAAGAAAAAAGAAAAGACTAAATGTTTAAAGAGAGTAAGTTACAGGACTAAAAATACTAATAACTTGTAGTTATATGACAAAAAAATGTAATTTCGCCTAAATAGTTTTATTTCCTTGAAATTTGTGCGACTCATAGAGGACTTGGTTGGACCGTCCTCAACTATACGAAAACGACCTTAACCAAATGCTGATTAATTTATAATTATTTTTCGTATTATATTACATTATTGGAATATATGAGAAGTCCAAGAACTAATGAGTAAAAACGAAAATGTTCCGAACAATTTATTATTATCATTTTAAAATGAATGGAGTGGATTCCTCAGATAAGAGGGACTGTAGGGTCAAAATTCAAAGGTAAAGAAGTGGGAATCAAGATGGTCATGGTAGCAAGTTCCATTTGATTTTCAAAAGGCAATGCTGATGAAGTAGAAGATTTGGAAGGATTGGGAATTGATTCTAATCCAATGGGAAGAACGTGAAAATACATCACATTGATTTAATATCCAGAAAACTGATTCCAGACAAGTGGAATAGGTTTGGAGAATCACTTGGTATTTCAAAGGTGTTCAGTTTTCAGGACAAAGTAGAGAGCCCCATGTTAGTTCTACCTGGAAGGGCTGTCAAATAGGGAAGTAGTATATATGTCCATTTTGCTGACCATAAATCTTGAGTGGGAATAGGAAAATTAGTGTATTTGTTGGGCTAAATCAGTACCTGGAAATGTGGAACACAACATGGGACCATTGATTCTGTCGAAAGTTTGAAATTCAGTGTGAAATTGTCTAGTAATAATCGAATTCGAAACTACTGTCAGTTTGTGACTGAGCGAAAGCGATAACAATATTTTTTTTAGAAAAGTTGAATAACTCATCTGAAGCTTCAGAGAATTTATAAAATTTGACATTAGGCAAAAACGTAAAAGAGATTTTGCTTTGATAGGAATTTTGAAAAGATTTGAGTCCGACATGTATTTAAATGATAAAATTGTAATATAATAGGCCTTAATCTAAGCTATCTCCATATTAACTTAAACAAATTAAGAGAATTGGCTAAAAAACTACTCTAATATATGAGCAAACATATGCTAAATTATTAGGCCTAAAAGATAAGTACAAAAAATATTACGAATAATTGAAGCATGGAATTTCAGCACGAATGATGACCCCTCACTCTATAAATTTTGAAGGGTTTCGCTTCTCTTTTCAAGAAATCATGTGCGAAAATAAATTTTATTGGAAGAAATTTAACATTTAATCATAGTTAATTACCACGGTTTAATTATTAAAAAAATACCATGATCGAAAATAAATAGCCGTAGCAAATAATTTTTTAGCACAGCCATCTAACGGTTGTTAGTCGTAATTTTTGTGAGTATAGTTAAAATATTTGTTGGATCATAGTCATGACAAAAATAGTTTTTATAGTAAATAATTTAAATTTTAGCATCAGGTTTTGTTTGACCATTATTAATAATAATTATTTACCACGATTTTAGTCCATTGTTAATAAAATTGTATCCAATTATAAATTTTCTTCTACTGATTTAAACCAAAATTTCTGACAAATCATGCACTTGAATAACTACTCTTTGAAATTACGTAGATTCAAAAGTAGTTGAGTAAATCATATGAGCCCTCAAGTAATTACTAACAGCCGCTCAGCATACTCAGGCAAGAACTGACACAAGATTTCCTAAAAGAATGAAGAACATAAATAGCAGGCTTCCCCGCCTAATTTAAGGACAAAAACACAATTACATGACAGATCAAACAACAAAGAAAGAAACCTCTGGAATGTTGCACACAACATGATGAAATCACCATTTCCAAGTCTTATCTCATCCTTGTAACGACCAAACATCATAGGATAAACTCTAGAAATCAGAGACAACATAAATAGAAACAATACTCAATCTTTCTTGACCTTGTTTGACCGTTTGTTACGTTTAACTACACAGTAGGTTTCGAACTTACTGTTCTTGAGAATTTGAGTGGTTGTAGCTGACCTCGATTCAAGTTAGAATTTCTGATAGGAGGCGACCAAGAATCTCGCATCCCAGAATCCAATCAGCAACTTGTCAGACATGTCCTTTCGGCCGAATGAAAAATCAAACACTAGTGAAGAGAACAATGGATGAGAATATGATATGGTAAGAATAAGAAACAATATCCCACAAAAGAAAAGAGAGGGGGGGAGAATATCTTGTGCATTTATCATTTTATGAGAGTATGTTGTCAAAGTGTTGCGCATCTATCCTAACTAGTAGGGGCTTAGGATTGGGAGGATCTAATCCCCACCAGCTGGTAATGAGAATTCCCCATGTAATCCACTTGCTCATGCTGATAATTATAAAAAGACAAGAAAATGACTTTTCGGGAATTCAGGCAAAAGCTATTATTACAACTCTTCACTTGTTCTCTTTTCCAACTTTGTTCATGTTCTAAACCCCCCCCCCCCCCCCCCCAGCAACAAAAGCAAAAGAATAGCATCTTTCACAGACATTTGAGAGAGAGAGAGAGAGAGAGATTCCTCAACTAGCTCTCTCTCCCTCACATTTTCTTCTTTATATAAAGAGTGAGTCTGGCAAATCTGTCACTAACACACTTGCATTTCCCCCCTTCCTTCAAAACAAAAACTTCGGCTCTTTTGTCTTCTATCCGTTTCAATCTTTTGTTAGACGTACAAGCGCCCCCAATCGACTAAGTATCACTTGTTTTACGACCTGTAGTTTGTACGGTGATGGCGTCGAGCTCCATGACATCCGCACGTGGCTCAGCCTCAGCGTGGACGTCTAAGCAAAACAAGCAGTTCGAGGAGGCTTTGGCAATGTACGACAAGGACACGCCTGACCGTTGGCATAATATAGCCCGAGCCGTGGGTGGGAAGTCAGCAGAGGAAGTGAGAAGGCATTATGAGATCCTGGTTAAGGACATTATGCAGATAGAGACGGATCAGGTGCCAATACCTAACTACAGAGCCATGGGGAGCAACAGCAGAGGATACGGCAATGAGCAGAGGTAACCATTAAACCCTCGTAAAAATTCTTGCCCAAATCAGAATCAGGTTTAAGATCAGTCACATGGCAAGTGTGAATTACTCATAGTCAGAACCGTGTTAATCAACTAATCTTGTTTGCATTGTTCATCAAATGATCGAAACTTCTCATTGTTTTCTCTTACATATATGTTCCATTAAGACCATCATCAGTTACAGCATGCACCTTCTTACAACCTAGCTATCCACGAATCAAGAAATGTGATCATAAACGTAAAGAACACCTAAACAAAGTCTTGCATTCCCATTTCTAGCTCGCACCTGTCGGTGTTAAGGTTCCGTTTCTGTTGGCTGAAGCCACGGATAGGCAACGTATTCCTTTCCTCAGTATTCTTACAAAACCTACCACATTATCAATGTAATTTATTTCTAGACGAAACCAAAAACAAATCTAATATGCTTACTAGTTTTAGATCACAGCACATGGCCTTACACTCCTTCCACCCCACCTCAATATAGAAACCCCATTATATCTTTTTGTAACGTCGATAAGGTCATCACATGATACAACTATATTTTTTAAGTAATCTTCACATTCTTGCATTAATCCCAATCCTATGCACCAGACAGCAGTTCCTGGATACCTGTGTTAGAATAAAAAAAGTATGCGTACACACTAAAAAACATACATTATTGCAGGACATTTGTGAAGAACCGGCTAGAGTCATTGAACTTGATCTTTAACACAAATATATGCTTACAAAAAACTATGATATTCGGCTGATCAGGTGTAAGAAAAAAGTCGGTTACTTAAATGTCACTCGAAATAACCTCGAGGATTCCCTGGAGGTTAGCCGTACCATGATGTCAGATAATAGTCCTCCAATGCTCAAGTCAGCATTCCATGATCCTAGTAACATTTCTAGGGATGTTACAGTAATTTCATTGGTCTAGCTAAAAACTTGACTTATAAGCCCCTCAACAATGTTCTTGATTAATTGATGAATGATAACAGGCTTATCCCATCTATTTCTTGATGCAAACAGGCTTCTGAAGAATCTGAAACTGCAGTGATGAACTTATCTCGATTGAGAGTAAATACTCGTTGTTTACCTGAAGACGGTCGTGTAAGAAAGCAGACGCATAAGTGTAATATACGTTGGGCTCCCGTGTGATGAGAGGGGATTTTTCGCCGTCTGTTTCAGCATTTCAGTCATATGTTTCAAGAAACACAAAGAATTGTAGTGTTACTTCTGTTTCTCCTACAACGTTTAAAGCTAGCGGAATAAGATGAATGTGTCATGTTGCCTGAAAGTGTACAATAACATGTTTTCTGCTCTTGTCTTTGAATTTCATTGCAAACATATGTTTTAAGGTATGATGTTTGATTCCCATAATTTCATCCCCATAAAGATGCATAGATATGCATAGTATGGAATTTATGGCGAATTAAACCAATCACATAGCGATCATTTTTTCTAAACTGATCACACTATAAGTGTAAGGGAAAAAAAGAAAAAAGCTGATTCAAGCAATGGAGTGGAGATGCGGGGTATCGATCCCCGTACCTCTTGCATGCTAAGCGAGCGCTCTACCATCTGAGCTACATCCCCAGACGCTACAACAGTAATTAGTACATATGTTGACTGTGGGTTATGATTTTGACTTCTGGATATGGGTAGTTGATTAGTTAGTTCTTATTCTTTCCTTTTACCCAAACAAGATAAAAAGAAAAAAGGTTCCCATGATGTCTAATGCCATCTGGTTGAGGTTCCATAAATAATTTCAAGTTTTTATTTAAAGTTTATTGAATATGTGAGTATTTATCTCATGTTACGTGAATTATTGTAATTTGTTTATTCTTTTTAATTATATTGATGCATTGATTGAATTAATGTGCTGCTCGATTTGTTGAGATGTTAATGTAATCATATAATTACCACTTAGAAAGAAGGATAAATTACAACTACCTTCCATAAGGTTTGACATAATTACGAATACCCCTTGTTATTTGAAAAATTACCAATACCCTAATTTAACGGTCGTTTAATAATTAGCTCAATCCTTTAAGTTATCATCTATTTTTTTTAGTGGACTGACCAAAATGCCATTATGGGTTAATAATTATAATTTTATTTATTTTTTAAAGTTTTCTAATCTTTTTATAGAATAAATGAATAATTTTTTTATAATTTAAAATTTTTTCCATCCTCCCATCGGTTTTTTTACAATCTTTTAATTTTTCTATTAAAAAAAATATAGTAAAGACAAAGTTGATAATTTCATATCTCCATCCAAGGATTACATAATTTGTCAAATATTATGGATACTTGTAATTTTTCAAATAACTAGTGATATTTATAATTATACCAAACCTAAAAAAAAAGAACATCGTAATTTACCATGAAAGGAAAGTCAAGAAGTACGTTGATTTTTAGCATTGATTTACAAGTTTTCCCTTTTGCTTTATAAAAAAAAAGGAATAATAATAATTCTCTGTTCTATTGACTTTATATTTTAGAATGTACTCCATATAAAAATGTGAAAATGGAATATTTTCTAATTCTAATTTCAAAGATTTCTTGTTTCTTGATACCAATAAAACACCTATGCAATTTACCCAATGTGTGATCATTATATGTGTTATCATTTTTTTTAATATATAATTCTATATATATAAATAAAATATTTACTTTTAGAATTATTTAAGATTTAAACCGTTCATTGCTACAAAAATAAATCTTAAAAACATCAAAAAATTTTAACGACGTTAAAAACAACTAATGAAATTTGAGTGTGTGCACTATTTCAAAAAATAGAGGATTTTTTGCACATATTTTTAATACAGAGGGGTTTTAATTGAACTTTTAAAATGCAGGAAAATTTTATGCAATTTATCCAAATTCAGCTCAAGTTTATTCATCCAAACGCAATATAAAGATATTTAAAAGATAAGAAAAAATTGCACAGCACCCCTATGGAATGCAAAAAATTGCTAAAACCTATCTGTATTTTTGGAATAGTCAGAAAAACTCGCAAGAAATCTAAAATTCTAAAAATAAAAAAAGAAAAACCTCCCCTTTGTAAAGAAAATGCAGAGCTGCAATTGGAATAATATTTTAACCCATTTTTGACATTTTGATCTATTTAAATAGATAGAATTGCCCATATTTTTGCAATTCTTTTAACAAAGGAAATTTTCAGTCGAATTTATTAAAACAAATGAAAATTTCCCAAAAGATGTTTGGGCCCTCAAAGTAACCAATGGCAATCCCCTTAAGGAGGCCCACTACGCCTCCAAAAGCAACGGTTATTGCCTTGTTCCCCTCCACCTCAGCTTCCAGTTTTCACATTCATCTTTCATAATATTTATTTATTTTTTTAATATACCTCCCATATATTATATTATTTGGTTAATATTTGACTAAATATATAATAAATCCATGCCCTTTTTTGGAAAATAACTGGCTTTCAAAAGCTTAATCGGTAGTTAATACTATCGTTAATCTTATAATGAGGAGTTTAAATGATTTATAGGCCTCTTCTGCTTAGTAAAGTAGATTTTTATGAAAAAATCGTAACAAGCAGTGCAAAAAATACATTGCAAAAGACAGGCACCAATTACGGCATGCCGTACCATTTGGCACAATGAGGCCATGTACAAGCTCCAATGCTTTCCTTGCGGCTTTATGAGCATCACGAGTTTGTTCATAAAGGACACCTCTCATTTGGCTTCTAGGTATTATGGGCTTGTCCTTAAAATGGTAATTTATTAAGAAAAAGGACGTATTTTCTCTTGGTGACTCATAGATTTATGGACCACTGATTAAGAAGATAAAAATACAGTGCTTATAAATCATTCAAATTCTTCGTCCACAATCGCCTCATTGAAATGAGAAGATCTTAAAGTTTATAAAAATCATTCAAATATTTTATTTATAATTAACGTCGGGACGTATGACAGTATCACAACTATTTTTAAAAAAATACCAAGAATGTTGATTAATTTTTATACACTACAAAATAATCGTAACTTTCATTATGAAAATGGTTCACAATTTTTCAAACACGTAATGATGGGAAAGTGAAGTCAGTAAAGGGACATAACATATTTTTTTTTGCTGACAACAAGATTCAATAAGAACCACACAATTTAATTGTTCGAATTTGATGAAGTTGTAGGATTGTTCGAATTTTGATGAAGTTTTTAGGGTCTAAAAAATTCTGATTCAGGTCTGATAATTTTTAAACGATCTCTAATTGAGTAAGATCATAGATCCTGAGAAGAATGTTTGAAGAAATTTTGATTATAGACTTCCATACATAAATCAATGAATTATTTAGAGGTTTAACTCATAAAGAATGTTAGGACAACAAAAGTTATACACATGGTATGGAGTATATATACATATAAGTATTTTCAAATTGCATAATTGTATACATACGAACCGTCGATACAATTTTGATCGTGTGATTTTAATCAATCTGTACATTTATGGGTTTCGATTCTAGCCATTTAAGGTATAAACAATATATTTTGCATGTTTTTTTTTATGTTATTTTAGGATATCCAAATGTGATCCCCACATTAATATTAGTATTTTCATATATAATTACTTATTGTAATAATTGTTCTCTATTAATTAATTATTATTGAATGTGGGAAAAACTTGCAATTTTAATCACGTAAGCAAAGATTAGTGACAATTTCAACCCCATACAATTTACAATTTTGTCATGTAATTTTAGAATTTCGCACATTGAAAACATATCAAACGATAGGAATTTATTAAAATGATCGGAAAAGAATGCACGTGACCAACTAAATTAACTCGGTGCATTTTTCAACCAATTTAACAAATTCCTATTATATTTATTTATAATATATAAAAATTTTAAAATTACAAAATAAAATTATCAAAATTGGTTTGAGACATCGAGATGTAATAAACCTATTAATCTTCTTAAAAAATATTCATTATGTTTGGATTCGTTTTTTGAGCGTTTTATTGTGTTTTGTGGAGATAGAGAGAGAAAAATAAAGAGAAATAAGTGTGTGTTAGAGATAATATGTATGTTTGAATTTATTTTTTGAGATAATTTAAAATAAGTATTATATGTCTAATGTTGTATTTTAGGAGATAAAAATTACTATTCATTGTCAAATCATATTTTTTTTAATATATTTATGTATATATATGTATGTATTTATACTAAAACAATTAAAAATACCTAAATAAGGTGTTTTTGAATGATAATAAATATTAAATATATTTTAATTTGTTTCGAAAATAATTTAAATATAAAAACAAACATAGTGATTATCTTTACATAAGTAGGTAGTAGTTGGGAAGTCGTCTTACATGTACATCATGTCATGTCATGAGCTTAAAACTATGTACAATTTAGAAGAAAATACACAATTTGAGAAAGAAAATTTAATATGATTGGATTAAGTCTGAAAGAAGACATAAATGAAGCAAGAAGAGCAATTTCTTGCAAAGATTTCGTCATCTCAACGTGTAATAGACAACACTTTCTTAGGACTATGATTTAAGCAGTGAAACTTGTCTGAAACGGATCATGCCCCACAACTCCACCATCCATGGCTTCACCCCAGTGTTTGAATTTAAATAAATTAAAGCTCCCTTCCCTCAATTTTCATATAATTATGAATATTTTATTATTATTTAAAAATTATAAATATTTTTAGATATTGAAGAAATGTAAAAAAATTATTAGGATGAGTAGTCTAATAATTTGTAAAGTATTTTATCTATAAAATATTTCAATTTAAAATCCTTCAAAAAATATATAGGCTAATGAAAAGCTATCGAAAGTTAATGAAAAGGACTAGATATTAATCGGACGTTAAAATAAGGGAGTTATTTATAGTTATATTAAATTTCAGGAGATATAGGTTATTGTTTATTTTTTTAAAATTTTTATCTCAAAGAATCTATAGCAAGTGAAATTTACTCAAAAACAAAGGATAAAGAGAGCAAAATAACTTTGAAAAATATCACATTTTCATGCAAATGCAATATATAAAATTTAAAATAAAATAAAGCTGATCCAAAGTATATATGGATAAACCTGCACCAAGATTTCATATCAGCAAAACATTAATTGATCAAGGGACAAACATCATCAATATCTAACATATAGCCCATGATTAGAAACACAAGATTTGCCATCCTTGAGCACATGAAACCTAGGAGACATTCCTCTTGGATTTTGTTAAAAATTCTCAAGTCCAAACCTTATAAAAAACAACAACATGAAATCAAACTCAAAGAACCCTCTTCCCCGTTCCGATCTTTTATTACAAATTAGTGATGCATTACATATCGTAGTTCAGAAATACACATAATGTCTAAAAAAAATATTTTATACACGTGTCGTATATATATTAATAGAATAGAAGCACCGCATCACATGACACACGATGTCTAAACAAATATTTTATACACATGTCCTATGTATATTAGTAGAACAGCAGCACTGCATCACATATTGTGCGCAGTTTAATATACAAATAACGTGTAAAAGAAGTATTTTATAAACGTAACATGTATATATCAAATATATAAAAATATTTTATATACGTAGCATGGTGTGTATATATCAAATATAATATGAATATTTTATATACGTGACGCGTATATATCAAACGTAACAGGGAGTAGTCAAGAACAAGAATGAGTGAAATTTACTTTACATTGGAAGAAAGAAGAAAATAAATGGATCATAGAATAGAAAAACCATCAAATTAATTGAAGAAATTTGAGTAGATGAAGTTCTTACTAATTTAGAATTAAAGCATGCATATGCAATATTGCAATGCCTATCAACATACCATTAATTCTACTACACTAAATTAAAATGCCATCCCTCCAAATGCATTATATATATATATATAGATGAAGTCTAGAATTCTTGGGGATTTTTCTTGGAAGAACTCTTGTTATTATGCATCCAAACTTTGAAAACCTGTCTCTTGACTCCAACCTCAGCACAAAACCTCTGCACTTCTGTGTCATCTTCTCTGGGGATCCTCCACCCCAGCTTCTCCGCGAATTCCAGCATTTTCTCCTTCTGCTCCGCCGTGAACTTCGTACGAAATCGCTTCTTGGTCACGAACTGCGGCGGCGGGGGCGCTACTGCGTTTGAGTGAAAGGCGTTGAAGTTGAGTTGAGCGCTGGAAGAGTCAGTGCCGGCACTTCCACCACCGCCGCCGCTGCCGAAAGCCATTTTGACGGGCTGTACCATTGAACTCCAGTGGGTGGCGCGGTGCTGGCTCATTGAGGGAGAGGGGAGGGGGGCAGGGAGCTGAAGGGGGTGCACCATTGCTGCCGCGGCGGCGGATTCGCCGTGGTGCTCCTTGCGGTGGAAGTTGCGGTGGCAATTGCAGGCGGCGCATTTCAGGGCTTCGAGAGTTCCTTCTTCCCCGCTGGGCATGAACTCTCCGCAGCCGTCGGTGACGTTTCCGCCGATGCTGGCAGCATGGTTCTTGAGGCATTCGCGGTAGCTGATTCTCAGGTTGGTGGGTTTATTGGACTTGGATCCGCCGGAATTCGGGTCCAAGGTTCTTGCTTTCTCCGGCGCGCTTATCGGGTTTTCGAGGGAGTTGATGTTATAGCCTAAAGAGGGAGCTTGCATCCTCATTTCCTTGTCTTCACCAGGTATCGACGACATCTCTGCCTGTTCTTGACAAAACCCTAAAAATTATCTCAACCACGACAATTCCCTTACCAAGTGTTTATGGTAGTAATGATCAAAGAATAGCTTAACTAACTAACTACAATTGTCTGAATTGATGATCCTGATAACGCTCAGGTTGTGTACAAATCTGACCAACCCACAACCCAAAACGTGAGAGAAGCACACAAACAAACCAGCAAAAACCATCTCAAATCTTGAACTCTACAAACCTCGGTAACACCAACTTAAACCCTCACTAATCAAGATTTTCAAAACAAACACACAAAAGGGCTGCAGGATTTCATACTATAACAACGAGAAAACTGAAGATTAGGAAAGAATGGGGGAGGGGGGGTAGTGTAAGAGTGGGGTGGGTGTGTTCTTGAGTGTGTTGCAGTGGTTCCAACAGCCAACTAAGTATCCAACAAGAGACAGCTCGGTTGCTTGTGATGAAGCTAAGGAGAGAGAGAGAGAGAGAAAGAAGAGAGAGAAAGGGAAGAAAGAGGAGAGATGAGTGGGAAACAACTGATGAGATTAACAATCGATCTGAACACAAAAAACAACCGACAATGTCATGTTCGTCCTCTCCCACGCCCTGCCACTTGGTCCCATCCCACCCTTCATTATTGCACACCACCCCATTTTCCTTTCTTTCTCCCTCTGCCACAGTTCCCACGTACCCTATTTCCTTTTCACTTTCCACACCCCTAAATCCAAAACAAATGACGCGAATAATGCCTCTGTATCCTGATTTCTGCGCCTGGATTTGACA
>NC_026151.1:3736339-3792337 GCF_000512975.1 Sesamum indicum
CCCCCCCCCCCCCCCCTTCTGATTTTCAACACCTACATTAATTACCATAATCCCATTTTCCCTTTTCCCTTAAAAAGCAGCACTACACGCCATTAGAGCTAACCCAAACTGATCAAAGCCTTACCCGACGTCCCGCGAAGAATTTGAGTTCTTCCGGCCTTATTTGGAAGTATCAACATCGAAATTAATTGTAATTATCTTTTAATGTTACTGTTTGATTTGTATGTGGGGCGGAAAAAGATGGGCCAATAGTGTGTGGGAGTTGTCTGTGAAGAGGTCTGCAACTGTGGCAGGGCCTCCCATGCTTTCCCCAAGCAATGTCTTTACCTTTCTGTCATATACACAATGCCGCTGCCACTCTTTCTCTATCTACACACATACATGCTACTGTGCTTCGGGACTTGCTCATGGAAGAGTACACCTTCTACCCAATTGGAATTCACCACTAGCCTGCAATTTGCGATCGAGTAGGCTTGTCAATAGACGGGTGTTACTATGCTCAAATTCATATTAAATAAATACTCGTAGTTGTTACTTATATATATTTATACCCGTATTTGTCAATGAGCGGGTTTTACTTGTATATACACCGTGCCCTCAAACTCATCAAGAATCGTCGACTCCTCTAATTAACCAAAAGTTTGAGGTGTTTGCATTAATGTTGATTGAATTTCGAGTAAACTCACACTCCAAGAAATTAGCTCAATAGTTACAAAAAAAAAATATTGTTAAAATCAACGTCAAATTAATTGACAAATAAAATTTTCGTTGCTACTCTATATTATTAACAATTCGTTATTAAAGTTGTTAACAAAATTAATTTCTCTGCTAATGAATAGCAAACATCTTGTATTAAATAATGAAAACTTTACTTGCTAATTATTTGAACATTGATTTATTTTTCCGCAGCTATTGAGTCATTTTTTTTTTATAGCGTTATTACTAAATAATTCAAAATTTATACAAATTGCATGTAAAGATAATCTTCTTAAGACACACAAATGAATTTTATTTTATATAAGTGTTATATATGTATTAAATAAAATTTAAAAAATATAGTATCATTTTGTAATAGAAGATTTTGGTATATATATATATATGAATTGAAGTATAATTGAAGTTAAATATGCATTTTGTTGGAAAAGGTTGTCGAGAAATGGGCTTTGCGATAGTACTAATTTTATGTATGACCTTATGTCACTAGACTACCCAATGCCATATAAGCCCAAACCTCATGATTTTGGGCAGGTAAGAAAACCATATGGCTTATTTTGGGCCTATATTGACGGCCGAAAGGGTATGTTAGAAAATGTTGAAATCTTCATTACATGGAACTAGTAGATTAAAAAGGAAAACTGAGAAACATGAATAATAAGAAGAAAAATGAGTTCAGACCAACAAGTTCGAAGTTCTAGGCTCAAGTTCCACCAAGTATGTGGGTATCTCACTTTAAGTTGATTATTCTAATTTATTTATTATTAATTATATTGATATATTAGTTGAATTGAAGTGTTGTTCAGTACATCGAATGAGTTATTATAATTTATCAACATTTATTAGCTAAAAAAAAAAAGAAGAAGAAGAAGAAGAAGAAAAATGAGTTTATCAAGTAAAAAGATGGTTGTAACGTTGATATGGCTATTAATTGAGATTTTTACATTCAAGTTGATTCAGTTCAGATCAAGTAATTAAATTACAGGCGCCGACTAAAGATTGATTGAGTGAGCAGGAGTACAAGTAAAAAATTCAATCTCTTGCATCTACCTATTCAAACATAGGCTCATATATACCCTTTCGTTTGTAACGGAAAAGGATTTTTCGACCAAAAAAAGAGACATCTTAATATATATCTTAATTCGTATAAAATTTTACAATAAAAGATTCAAACTATTGACCATCATAACTTAAGCTTCACTTGAGGCAACAAGATGTTACACATCATTCATCAAAAGAACAAAAAGACAAACAGAGTGATACATTGACCTAAAGAGCGTGCAGCGATGACTAGTATTTAATTTTTTACAAAGAAGATAGTAAGGAGAGATGATTCCTAGTATTCGCAGTTGTAAGAAAGTTCACTTTCTCCCCTTCTTTGCTGCCCTCTTCCATTATTCTTCCAAACAACATTGGATTGCAACCAAACTCCATTTTCATCACTACATTCATTTCTCCTCTCTCCAACTTAGCCTTAGCCAACCATCTCTGCACTTTCCCAGAAGTAGTCTTTGGAACACTTCCACTCTCCACAATAACCACTACTCCAACTCCAATTTTCTCCTCTCTCAATACACCATTTCTAATCCCTTCACATATTTTCATCAGAAGACTTGTTTCCACTCCCCTTTGCAACTGCGCTACGACAGCTACCGTTCGCAAGAACTCAAACGCTGCAAGGCAACCTGCTCTAAGTAGCCTTGGCCCACTATTATAAGCCGCGGTCTCTATGTAATGAGGGTGGATTTCTCGACCGTCAGTCTGTTTAATGATGTCTGGGGCCCGGCCAGTGACGTATAAGTACCTCTCTTGTCCTATGACTATTCCTCTGTCTTGTGTTCGGACAAAGCATCCAGCCACCTTGTTTCTTAGCCTAGCGTTGAAGACTTCGTGCGTTAACGTAGGGTGGCCGAGGTATCCGGAGGCGTTGCTTGGAGAAGATATCCATATTTCTCCTTCAACGCCATCATCAGCAGGCTCATTAGTTTCTTCATTCACAACCAAAATCTCAATCTCCTCCTCCATGATTTCTTCCTTTGAAGAAGGTAGCTTGGCACTAGGCAAGAGATTCTTGTGGACTGGAAAATTTCCCTTACTTTCACTTCTCCATGCTGTGGATACAAAGGTGCAATTCTCGGCCAAGCCATATGACGGAGAAATGCTTGAGGGGTTGAGCCCGTAAGGCCTGAAAACTTCAACAAATTCTGCTACTGAAGCCTTGTAGATCGGCTCATTGATTATGATCAGGTTCTTCATGCTCCCTAGGTTTATAGAAGAGGTCCCTTTATCCACGCCTCCACGCTTAACGACGAGGGGCAGCGTGAAGGATGGAACGGGAGTACAAGTAGCGTTGTACTCGGTGATCAACTCGAGCCACAATCTAGGCCGTTTTATGAAAGCGTTGGGGGATGTTAGCACGCATGTTGCACCCGATACAATGGCTAGTAGCAGAAACATAAGGCCACAATCATGGTACTGAGGCAACCATGAAACGATGACGCTGTTTGGATGGAGATCATAGGCTCTTCTAGCTACTCTTACATTGTGAGCTGCTGCACCAGCAGTCACAAGGACTGGCTTAGGAATCCCGGTTGCACCTGAAGTGTACTGAATCAAGTACACATCATTTGCTTTGCATCCTTCGTATTGCAATGAGTTCCGTTGCGCGTCTCCCACCTTCATTTTCCCCTTTAGGTCCTCCGTCTCAATCCATCTAAGCGTCTGTAAAAGGTCAGACAGTTTGTTATTGCTGGAGGCTACGTACTTTCTAACGCGGTTTACATAACTACGAGCTGCTAAGGCGGCCTTAGGCTTAGCTTGCGAGAGAACCCTGACAAGGTGATGATGATTGTCGCTGGCAAACGACGGGTGCGGCGGGACCACGGGAACCGCCAGAAGCCCGGCTCGTTGACAAGCAAATATGATCTCCACAAGCTCAAGGCCCGGTGCACACAATATCACAACAGTGTCACCCCTTTGCAAGGAAAGCAATAACTGTGAGGATGTGGACTGCACTGACGCGTTGAGCTGCTCGTAGGTTAAGGCCGACGAACCGGACACATGGACGGGGCCGTCTTCGGCCCAAACGAAGGCCGGCTTGTGCCGAAATGCAGGTAGGTTGGCCCATATAGGGAGGTAGAGATCCACCACAGGCTGGTCTGGGAAACAAAGATCATAGTTTTCATAGTTCATGATTCTTTGAGGTTAATTTGGTTTGATAGTAGACAACCTTGTATAAGCTGGTCTAAGTTATATATACAAGAAAGATGAAAGAAACCATGATGGAGGATTTATGATTTAAACTCTGTCCAGTGCACAGAGTACAAAAGTGATGAGAGGTGATTGGCAAATATTCCATGAATATCCCACTTTAGATAAGTATAAAACTTGGTGAATTTGATGTTTGTGTGTGTTTTATTCGTAGATTTCTATGCTGTTGACACAGACTAATCCTAGCATATACCCCAACAGTATCAGTTTAACTAAGTTCTAGGAAAACACTAAAAAGCAGATAAAACATATGTAAGGATAATGAGAAACACAAAGAAAAATGTGGTGATAGTCTCCTGTGGTTGAATTCGACATTAATATAAGTAAATTACAACATGCTGTTATCAAATTTATCATAATTATAATTGTTATTTCATTATTTGAAATTTACAAATATTCTATTAAAATTAACAATCGTCTAACAAATACCCCTCGTGATAAATAATTATAAGGAAATATTTGTTGTATGAGCATTAATTAATCTAAAGGGAAATTTAAATTTTTCAAACAACGAAAAAATATTTGTAATTATTTTTAACTAGAAGGGAGCCCATTGTAATTATGTTATATATAAAATGTTAAACGAGTGCTTTATTTAAAAGTTTAAACTGTTAAACACAAAATAATCATTTAATATTAATATTTTAGCAAACCTTAATACACTAAATCTCAATGGTGTGAATGTAATTTACCCTTAACATAATCACTTTTCCCTCTCAATAAATCTTGTCTAATCATAATCCAACCCTCTTGAGTTTGAAAATTACGTTTCACTCTCAGTAACGATAAAAAAATAGAAAATTCTTGATAAAATATTTTTTTTCGACCCTTATTATAAATTACAAAAACCTTTAAGGTATCTATTCAAATTCCAGGTACCTACCCTAATATTTTTATTAAATTCAAAATATTCTCTTTATTATTATTTTTTTCATTTTATAATTAGCGTCGACTGCTATTTATACTAACAAGATAATTCTTGAATATTTAAAAACACTTTTGAACAGAGACCAAGTCATAATTCAAATTTAAATTCATAGCACTTTATTTGGATTTAATTATCAATTTGGATCATTATCCTTTTCTCGTTTCATCACTTATATATATTAATTATAATTGGAATTTCTCTGCTGTCTTCTTGTTAACGTATTTTCTTCCTATCCTTTTTCTTATTTAATCTATAGCATTAAGTATGAACTATTCAAATTCCTCCATATTATTATGTATATTAATTTTCAGCCTCCCCTAAGATTCTCCCAAACATGTATATCAAAATAAAAAAAAATATAGTTTTTCCTTGCAACCTCTGTCAGCATCGACGAGGTTGTCATCACCTCTTCTCGTTTCTCATAATTGTGTTAAAGGTAAATTACATCGGACTTTTATGAAATTTATTATAAATATAAATATTTTTTTACTATTTAAAAAATTATAATAGCCTCTGAAATTAATAATAACATAACAAATATTACTCGTAACAGTCCATTGTAGATGGGTATTTGTTAGATGGTTATTGAGTTTAGGAGGGTATTTACATTTTTTACACAACGATGAGATATTTATAAATATGATAAGTTTTAGAAGAGCCCTTTATAATTTACCTTTCTGTTATGCTCTCTCTAAGTATATCATCCACCGTTACCTCTGCAATTGCCGCCTGTGATATCTCTATTTATATATACTTATATATTTTGCTTGAGTGCAGTGGATTGCGTGTGAGCTTTAGGGCTTTTGCAAGTTTCAAATGAATGAAACCTGTAAAATAAATGTTAACACTTCAATTTAAAGTCAGTGACGGATTAAGAATGTAAAATAATAGATTGAGTAATAAAATTAGTAGAGCGTAGCCAAATTGTGCATTGTGTAAGTAAAAATTACAAAAAATGTGTTTGAGCTTGCTATTTATAAGAAAATCGAATATTAGAAGTGATCAGACCTAATCTCTAATTTTGAGGCTCTATTGGGATAGAGCAACCCAATTTCAGAGGGATATTTTTCAGGGAGTAGTTAGTAACCAGCTGGAAAAGATCATTTTCAATTTTTCAGAAAGTGGTTAATGACCAGTTAGAGAAGATCTTTACTATTGCCCTCTCGCCCACATGTATCTTAACCTATTCATGAGTTAGGTTTAACCCTTTCTTTCACTTTTTTAGTCCACATGACCTCTTGGGAGGCCACGTGTCCTTATTCATGCCTGAGCTCCAACTGAGTCAGGCCATCTCTATTAGGCTTTTCATGAGAAGTTTAGGTTGAGGCCCTTTTGGGTTGTCTAGGCCATTCAATTGAGCCATTTGAGTCGATTTCTTGACCGAATGCATCAATACTAAACCACGATAGAGCGATTACTATCTCCCTTCAGTTCAAATTTCGTCTGCTAACATATACAACTTTCACAACCTTTTTTTTTTTGTTTATTTAATATTAGCCGTCATGGTACGTCTTTTTTGCATGCACAATAAATAATCTTCCATAATTTAAAATACCTTATATATGTTATATATAAACCAACATATCACATTTTATAAAAAATAAATAAAGGAAGAGAGAAAATCAATATAGAAGTATTATCGACATAACAAAAAAAAATTAGTGTTACAGTGTCACAAACCACCGTTTGTGAGTAAAAAAATGACTTTTTTTTTTAAATATTAGTATATATATATATATATATATATATATATATATTTGAACTTTCGAAGCCCAAGAGATTTAGGCCAATACATGGACTGACCCATCCTAAGCTGTAGCCTAATCACCTTTAATTTGTATTTCAAAAGCCCAAATAACCAATAAACAAAATAAAATAAAGAAAAGCCCCAATAATTTTCCATATTAAAGTGAGGAATATAAACTCAAAAATATTGAATATCCAAACTATAATTTGTACTTTCTGAATTGGTTTCTTCTTTGGGAGGATTTAATGTCATTATATTTATAAACATAATTTTTCATTACTCATAATTTTTAGCATTCATCAAATAAGTCAAGATATAAAGTATATTTATGTTAAATTAGCTTATAATTGGTAATCTCGCACCAGTACGTGATTGATACATATGCCTTTTTTTTAATTAAATAAAATTATAATTTTAGAATAAGATGCATACTATACACAGAAAAAAATATAGTAATTTCTCATCCAATGAGCGGAAAAAAGTATGAAAATGTATCAAAATGTCAAAACATCATACATATTATATCGGAACACAACATCTGTCCATCTAGCAGAATACATCTTTGCAATTATGTCCGACATGTCAAGCGACATTTTTGTTAAAACAGCCAACGACGTTGATCAATCTGGCACGTTTCAGTGACGTTTCATAATTTTCTTTTATAGGTATATCGAACTTTATGTATTATATATGATGTATATATATGTATATACATCTCTAATATCTAAATACCTATAGATAATGACAGTCTTGACAAACCCATGTCATATGTTTTGAAAAGAGATTATATTCCATATCCATATCATATCATATCTGTAGTATATGACCATACCCCTGCATCATTGCCTCTTTCTTGTAAAAGAAATCTACGGTTTAGGTTCATTGTTAGCACCATCCATGTATCCGGACTGTACAGGGATACAAATTTGTGGAATAATTAGGTAAAATGTATGGTCCATATTTCTGCTTGATTTGATATTTGTCACTACAGAAAAATGTTGGATGGAATTACACAAGATTTTCATATTCTGTTCTTTGGATTTTTGTTTGGAATAATTACACTTAAATTCTTTTTAAAAATAACTTTTGAAATTATATTTGCATCCTCTTTATAAATTTTCAATTTACACTCGATCTCCTTTCGTTGGGGTTCGGACGAAAAATACTGATATAAATAAAAATAATAATAATAACATAAAATTTTAATTTTGCCACTCTTTGAACATTCTCATGTATATTTTTGTTCTTTTAGGAATAAATGTGATTATATATATATATATATATATATATATATGGGAGTGAAGGTAACATTATTTTTTGTCCAAATGCTAACAAAGGGGTTCAGATGTAAACAACAAATTTTCAAAGAGGGTGTAAATACAATTTAAAAACTTTTTTGGGAGAAAGTACAATTTTATATTTTTAGAGGGTCTAAATGTAATTAACCCTTTTTTGTTATGAAAATTCTCTGTTTATTTTTAAATAACTTTCTTCTTTTTCTTTCGCATATCCATTTGAAGATAAAATTAGGAATTATAACAGAATTAAAAGTGTGTGGTATCTGTAAAAAATAAATTAAAGCTAAATTAGATAGTGTCTAGAGAAAAATTACGTCTAATACAAGTATAAGGGATTAAAGACCGTTTTATGCCTGTGCATTAAAAGATACTATTGTTTGCTTATTATTTACATTTGTTTTTTATCAATAAAAATTATTGTTCTTAAAAAATATAAAAAAATAATTATTTCAAAGTAATAGCATATTCATGTTTCATCTGAAAAAAAAATAGAAAATCTATATAAATTGTATTGTTCAAAATTGAACAGACATAAAAGCTAAGAAAAAAACAACTACAATATTTAAATATGTAAAAACAACGTAACTAGACTAGCGTTTGATCACTTCTGCCATTAAAAATTAACGGTAAAACATGCGGAGGACTAATTTGAATTTTTTTTCAACAAAATAATACCAAAATAGAAATCCCGTAAAATATGGGACTCTTAAGGAAGTGTGCGTTTTTTATGGAAACGAAAAGGTGATTTAGCTTACAAGTATACAAAAGAGAAAATCTTGTAAACATATATTTTCATTTGAAAATAATATTTGTATTCAGTAGAAAAAAAATTAGTATTAACTACAATATTAGTGGCTATGACTAAAAACCATGATAACGACTTAAATAAAATTAATACAAAAAACTAGCTTTCCGCCATGAAAAAATTATTTGTCCGGTTAAGTGTCATGATAAAAAAAAAAAAAAAATCATGGCAAATGTTTTAGCCACCCTCGCAAAAATCACGACCAAGAACAAAAAAAAAAAAAAATCATGGCAAATGTTTTAGCCACCCTCGCAAAAATCACGACCAAGAACTATTGCGTGGTTGTGATCAATAACTATTTATTATGATAATTTATTATTAATTATGATAATTAATTATAATAATTAATTATAATTTAATATTATAATTCTTAGAGTGATTCTTACTTAGAAACTATTGATTACTAACAAAAATTAATTAGTTACGATCCAAGAAAATCTTATTAGAGAAGGAAATTATTTATACGAGAAGTATACGATTGAATCCAAGAAAATATTTTGATTAATTCTCAAATGTTTTTGTATGCTCAAAAAAAAAAAAACTAAAACATAATTATATGCTAACAATAACGGCATACTTGATGTACGTGTAAATAATAAATATATTGGAATAAATATTTGTTATTATAAATTAAATTCATATCAGATAAAAAATAATTAAAAATACGTATTTAATTTTGTGCAGCAAAATTATACGTTATGGAGATTTTTAATAATGTTTCTTTTATTTTCTTTAAAACCTTTTGAATTTTGAGAGGAATCCATCGAAAGTTCACAAAATGAAAGATTGGAAGTTACATGTTATATAAAAGGAAAAAGTATTATTTTAGTCCGCTAAATATGTATAATTTTAATTTTAGTCCGATATGCATTCATAATGGTAAATTATCCGAAAATCTGACAAAAAATTAAAAGTAAGCAATTTCGTAAGTTTTTAGACATATTTAACGGATTAAAATAATACTTTTTCCTATATAAAAGATTAACATAAGATACGGATGAAAAATAGGTGAGGTTATGGAAAGATTTTCTCTCCTTTGATAGAGATTAGTAATTTGTAGCGTGCTCGATGTGCGTGCAATTTCTATAAATATCATTTAAAATAAAATATTTATATTAATTAAAATATATATATAAAATAATGAGTTAGTATTAAACTTATAAAAAATATAATCACAAAAAAATTGAATAAAAATTAAAAAAAAATAACTATTAAAAGTTAAGGAGAGTTGGAAGTTAATAAATAAATAAAAATATTAAATAAAATATTAAAATTAACATATCAAAATAATTGAAACACCAATTAACCCTACTTCAACTATATATAGTATACATAATCACACTGGCCTTAATTTTTTGAAGTTTGACATAACATAGACCCACTGTGGTTGAGAAATTATATCTTTTACTCATAGTATTTGTTTTTGTTTAATAAATAGATCTTTTCGTTAATCAAAATTCACCAAATTTGCTGATATAAGAAAATGAAATATTGAATGAAAATCTATATTTATATTTATTATTAATTTATTGCAAGTCAAATAAATCTTTTATTGACCAAACTACTCCTATCTATCTTGACACGGTAGTGCATTTGAGGAGATATATTTTTAGTCTTACGAAGATATTTTTCAGAAAATATTTATTTTACTCGTAATTAATCAATAATAAGCCAATTAGGTTTAAATATGGATTCTCATTCTTTTTTTTTTTGAAAAAAAATATTAGCAAATTCGATAAATTTTGACTAATAAAATAATCAATTTTTTAAGAGAAAACAAACTTAATGAATATTAAATATAAGTTCTCAATTATAAGAATTTTACATATAATTATACATATCTCATAGAACAACATAATTAGTTCTTGTTTTTAACAAATAGTTGTCGTGGTGCATGTCGTTCTTATATGCGTATAATAAATAAATTTTTACCCTTTGAAATATATTATAAATAAGAGTAAGAAATATCTATCGACACATTATATTAAAAAAGAAAAAAAAGAAACAAAAACAATAATTTATCGATTAATGTAAAAATTTAAAAATTAAATAAATTAATTATCTTATTCAAATATATTTTTGACTTTACAAAAAATTCACACCATATCACACAGCATCGTTTATAAGTGTGGAGGCTTTTCTTATTTATATTGGTATCGATGAAGTATAAACAGGGATGAACCACAGCGCAAGATTAAAAAGTGTAATAAATTAACAATCAACTAATACTCGCCACATGTTAATCATCGGGATGTTGTCAGTTCATATACGAAAGCATCATTCCCGATATGTATATTCATGCCCGTGATGTTTTCCAGGACGATAAATATTTAAATGTCAGGAACAGACACATACGCACATTTGTAGCAGCCAGATATTCATGATATGAGTGTGTTGTTCGTCCTCTTTCTTAATCAACTCATCATATCGTCAAAGTACCAGAAATTCTTCCAACAAATGATTGTCCCGAATGGCCCTATAATTTATGGAAAGAGAAAAGACAGCCGCCAATCTAATTACCTCAACAATTTTGTCCAACTTAAACACATGATGTAGACACGAAGCCTTAAGGGACCATGCCATAATTCATAATCTTCTCATCCATTCCAAACTCTTCTTCTTCTTGAAATCAACTGCGACTTCAAGAGTCTAAATTTAGGCCACTTTCTTGGCTGCGGGCAGTCGGGAATTGAGTTTCTTGAATTGGGTTTTCATTTTCTTGGATTGAAGTTCAGTTGGGGAAGATGAGTTTCAGGGATGAAGTGGAGGATGGGAGGGGGGATTTGAGGAAGCCATTTCTGCATACTGGGAGTTGGTATCGGATGGGATCGAGGCAGTCTAGCATTATGGGTTCTTCTCAAGTTATAAGGGATAGCTCTATCTCGGTCTTGGCTTGCGTCTTGATTGTGGCTTTGGGTCCTATCCAATTTGGTTTCACTGTAAAGTTACTTTCTTTGTTGCTCTTCAGTTCTTTCTTCATGATTGTTTGGTTGCAAGAGGTTTGAAATGTGTTTGAATTTGAGCAAACTGGTTTGTTTGGTTGCAAGAAAATTGAAATGGTAACTGAGTGGAAATTGGAACTCTTAATTGAACTTAATACAGTTGATTATGGTTGAGTTAAGAAAGTTTGTTGTAATTCTTGATTTTTTATCTTGAATTCTTTGAGACAGTTGATTAGCAGCTTTTGAGTGCTCATAGGGTGTGGTGTTTGGGCTATGAGTAGGAATACACGAGCTAAAAATTAGGAGATTTGCCAATGTTGCAGGCGCCCGACATTTCCAAATGCAGGCTTTGTATGTTAAGGATTGTATCGGGATTGGATGAAAATGGATTCTAGTGTGCCCTTCTGTCTAAACATCTTGTAACTAAACTTTAAAGCACTGGAATTTGTCATGGCTATCGAAATTGGTTTTGGTTAGTGCTAGAGTTCATTGTATCTGTTTCTTGAGTGTTAGATTTTAATGCTTTTTGTTTTGTGTTACTTTTTAACTCCATTGGCGGTGGACTTAGCTCTAGACAGATCCCATTTGGCTGCCGATAGTATGATGCTATTGGATTTACAATACATGTTTTTCTCAATGAACTTGTATGCCACTGAATATGGGCTAACAGTTATCTTCTTTGTCATGTAGTCTGGTTACTCTTCACCAACGCAGTCTGCTCTGAGCAAAGATCTTGATCTTACAGTCTCACAGGTTAGTGATGATCAATTGTTTTATCATGATTGTATCGGCATTTCTTAATTCAATGTAGTAACTCACATGCTTGGAGCAGTTCTCTTTATTTGGTTCTTTATCAAATGTGGGAGCTATGGTTGGAGCAATAGCTAGTGGTCAGATTGCTGAGTACATCGGACGAAAGGGGGTAGGAGTTGTTTCTATCTTAGTTATTTACAAACAGTCGTGTCATATTTTTGTATTCAAATCATAAGTTTCAACTAATTTCTCTACTCGCAGTCTTTAATGATCGCTGCCATACCTAATATCATCGGTTGGCTTGCAATATCATTTGCCAGAGTGAGAATTTGCCACCTTTTCTTGGGACCCTCTACCTTTTTTCTGGATGGAGGCTTTCAATTCATATCAAACTTTTTTTATGTACATTAGGACTTTTCATTTCTCTACATGGGAAGACTGTTGGAAGGATTTGGTGTGGGTATAATCTCTTACACGGTGAGTTCAGTGCTTCTACGTAATTATTGTAGCAGTCGAAAGTTTCCTGATAGATTTAGTTATTCTTTTCTGTTCCCATTGCTACAGGTGCCTGTATATATAGCTGAGATAGCACCTCAAAATCTCAGAGGGGGTCTGGGCTCCGCGAACCAGGTTCACTTTGTGTAACATTTTATCATTCATTCTGTTTCACTACAAGACATCACGTAATCTTACTTCTATGATGTAGCTCTCTGTGACAATCGGAATCATGCTAGCATATCTGCTGGGACTATTCTGTAGCTGGAGAGTGCTTGCAGTTCTAGGTAATTGTGTTATATGATCTTTAGTTAGTTGTTCGTTCTTTCAACTTTGCAGTAATCTCATTCATCGTTATTATATCTGAGCATAAATTATAGAGTATTTATCAAAGCGAAACTTCTGTAAGAATTGTCTGCCAAATTCCTCACCTTTTCGTTCCTTCCACCTCCGCCCACACCGTCCTTACATTCAAAAGGTTTGCCACAAAGGTTGCTGAGGATGTCTAAAATCCGTATTTGTTTGCAGGAATATTGCCTTGTCTAATACTGATACCTGGCCTTTTTTTCATCCCAGAGTCTCCTCGGTGGTTGGTGAGGCTACAAACAAGTTTTTTCTTTTGATTTCTTGTTTTAACAAAGACACAAGCACTGACGTATCTGCTACATGAAATCAGGCTAAAATGGGAATGATGGATGATTTTGAAGCTTCTCTGCAAGTTCTTCGTGGATTCGACACTGATATCACCCTTGAAGTAAATGAAATCAAGGCAAGATTTCTCCCATTGTTTTTTTTCCAAAAACAGGGGACCGAAAATGCTGTTTCATGCTTTATCATTATCTTCAACTTGTTCCATCCGTACATCGTTCTTACATGATCCTCGACATAGTAAACAAATGCATGAACAATGCAGAAGTCAAATTTCAATTTTTCAATTGCAGAGGTCTGTAGCTTCAACGAGTAGAAGAACGACAATCCGCTTTGCAGACCTCAAAGTGAGAAGATATTGGCTACCTCTCATGGTGCGTAGTTTCTTGGAAGGCTTCTGAGATTGATATGCTGTGTTTCTTTCCTGCTTTTGAAGACGACATATCTTAACCTGTCCTTTTTGTTCGACTCTCGTCCTGCAGATAGGAATTGGTTTGCTTGTTCTCCAACAGCTAGCTGGAACTAATGGTGTTATATTCTACTCCACTACTATATTTGAATCTGCTGGTGGGTAAAGTAACCTCCCCTTTCCGGAAACATGGAATTATAGTCGAATTTGTAAGAATAGGCACATTATTTCCAGTTTTCCGCTCTGGAACCTCTGACAGTGCACATTTTGATAATCTAACTTAATGTCCTAAAGAGAAGTTGCGATGGAATTTTTGGATTCTATAAAACTCACATGCAGTAACTTTAAAAATGCATCACCCGGAAAGATGCAAATTTTCGTTCGTTGCTTGGTTTTCTCCATTTCGAAGTCCTGTTTAGTTTGAGTATATTTATAATTGCCTTCAGTTGAAGGGTTTTTATACGGTAACTTGTATTAACAGGAATCTCATCGAGCAATGCTGCAACAGTTGGTGTTGGCGCTATTCAGGTTAAGCTTGGAAACATGTACATGCCAAGTATTTTTTTCCAAAAATAGAAGACATACAAGCAAATATCTCTGCAATCTTGCTTGTTATACTCTAATGAATATCTAAATGTGCATGTTGTTAGGTATTTGCTACTGCAGTTTCAACATGGTTGGTCGACAGAACTGGGCGGAGGATTCTACTAATTGTAAGTTAAAGAACTATAACATCTTTAATGTTTAAGGATTTATCAGATCACTTTACAACAACGTAAGCATTTCTTTTAGGTTTCGTCTTTTGGGATGGCTCTCAGTCTCCTAGTTGTTGCCATTGCATTCTTTCTAAAGGTAATGATGCTTTTACGGTAAGGAAACAGGTCCAGGTCATAGATATAAATGCAGAACTCTCAGTTTACCTTTTACCTGATATGCTGCTGTTTGATTCTTCCGCAATCCAAAATTGTTCAAGGGTTTTGTAGCCGAGGATTCTTCATTGTATGGCATATTCGGAATTCTATCAGTAGTTGGGGTCGTGGTACGTTTTCTTACCAGTGCATCTGATGATTCTTGAATTTTCATTTCCACAAGTTCCTTACATTGTCAACTGTCATTTTTTATAGTGTATGATTGTCTCGTTTTCACTTGGAATGGGTCCGATCCCATGGCTTATAATGTCTGAGGTACTGTCTTCCCCCTTTGCTCCTTAAATCGAGGTTCTTGATTTTCTTTCTGCATTTAACAATTGGGAGCTTACTACCTTGCTTTATATACTAGTACTTAACGTTCGACCAATGATCATCATATAGGATTTTCCCAGTATTGTGTTCTGACACGGTTGTCCCAATTTATGGTATCCCAGATTCTTCCACCTAAGATCAAAGGCCTGGCCGGAAGTGTGGCGACATTGGCCAACTGGTTCTCGTCGTGGCTCATTACTATGACTGCACCATTACTGCTAGCTTGGAGCAGTGGAGGTTCGTACAACACTGTCCCTGTATTGGTTCACCATTGCATGCCTTTGGTTATTTCTTTTCTGACTGATGTAACTAGTGTTTATTTACGCAATCTTGAACGATGAACATTACTATGTCTTTCGTTTCTCGACAGGAACTTTCTCACTTTACACGGTGGTCTGCATTTTCACGGTGGCATTCGTTGCCATTTGGGTCCCGGAAACGAAAGGCAAAACACTAGAGGAAATCCAGCACTCCTTCAGATGAGTCTTCTCTCTTCACATTCCTACTTCTAAGCTCAATAGTTTGTAGCTCTTTTGTGGTTGGAGCCCCGAGGTCATTTTTGTAATGTCGGCCACGTGTCGTGCGGGGGAATTTCCTTTTATGCCCTTTATCTTCGGTCGGGGAATTATTCAAGGGTTTTTTTATTTTATTTTTATATCGAACACTCTATTTGTTCTACAATAAATTGGCGATGCTTGTAAGATTCATAGTATTCATGAATACTCATAAATTTAGTGTCAATATGTACAAGTGGTTATTGATCAAACTTGGTGGTGATCACATATTGATCATTTAAGGTGTACTCATATTTGATGCAGTTGCTCAATGTGGGGTCATCTGATTTACTTGAATTTTTTACGGCAAAGGACAATTGACCAAAACACTTTCACTGTGTTTGGTTTTATGTTTTCGCATTTTCTAAGACAAAATAAAACACACTCAATGTTTGTTTTTATGTTTTTACATCTTACCTGTGTGTCTTTTATTTTTCAACTTTCCATATATAATATATATATATGCACTTACATATATAATATAAAATAGACATGATTTGACAATAAACAATAATTTTTATCTCAAAAAAAATATTTATATATAAAAAGATATGATTTGACAATGAACAGTGATTTTTGTCTCCGAAATACCAACATCAAACCTACATCACTTATTTTAAAATATTTTAAATTACCTCAAAACACAAATCTAAACATATCATCTATTTTCAATACACACTTATTTATCTCTATTTTTCTCTCTCTATCTCCGAAACACTCAAACCACAAATCCAAACACTATGTTTAATTTTAACACTTGTCGACCATTGATTTGATGAAAAAATAAACATTAAAAAAATCAATTTAGTTAACTATTTATGTTTGAAATTAATTTAAAAAATTCTAAAATACAAATAAATAAAGAAATATAATTCATAATTGATATATTATCTATACTTATCATCATTGAATTGAACATGAAATTTTAGTTAAATGCAGCAAGTTCCTCCCATCAAATCCTCTTCTAGGCTGCTGGAAGAACTTGACTAGACTGACACGGAATGCAACCGAATTCCGGATCTTTTGCCTCCCAATAGCGCTGCAAATGCGACCGATGGGTTTTTTTTCCTCTAATAAATAAGTTCATTTGTTATTTAAAATTCACAGAATTTATTGATATTAACAAAAAACAGGATAAAAATCTATATTTACCACCCGTTGACTTATTACTAATTTATTGCACGTCGAATAAATATTTTTAAAATCAAATTACCCTTATATATTCACTCATTAATGCATGTGAGTAGTTATATCATCAATCAGCGTAAGGGTAGTTCAGCCAGAAAAAATTAATTTGGTCTAAATATGTCGGTAATAAGTCAATCGAGGGTAAATTTCAATCTTCATTCAGTTTTCTTGTTAATATCAACAAATTCAATAAAGTTTAACTAACGGGGTACCTATTTCTTAGACGGATGCAAATTTTAAGAGTAATAAATGTAACTTTTTTCCAAATTATGGGAGTGTAATTATCCATTAAATATATGATCAATTAAAAGTGTACTTTGCATTTATAAAATTGATATAAATAATCTTAGAAGCATTTAAATGCATAACTATGAAGAAAGCAAATATGTGACTAGATATAAATTATGAAATTTGATAATGAATAGAATATAGCTTTTTCTATCATATTAAAGATGGCCCTTTGTAATTAAACTTATATCGCTCATTTATTTTGAAAACAAGTGTTTGAAATACTATAAACCATATATTTAATTAGGAAAATAAAAACTACTTTGTTATATATAAAAATCAATTTTACTCTTTGCTACCTTGAAATTTAAATTTGGTCTTACTCATTTTTTTCTTCAAAAAATATGCATTATAATAATAACTATTAAATAGCTTTTACATAAGAATTTTTTGAATTTATGATAAAATAACGCTAGAAACGATGCTCTGACGAGAAGGAAAAGAAAAATTCTAATCTCGAGAGAGGTGGATGTAAATAACCCTATATAAGTTCGTACTTTCGGTAGGAAAATTATTGAAAAATATTTTTCTATGTTTAGATCTAAGTCAAGAAAAGTGGTATAGATATAATTCTGAGAGAAATTTATCAACACAAATAGGTCTATTTGATTTATTTTTCTATATTTGGTGGCATATTGTGTTTTTTTCCCAGTTCCAACTCAAATCAATAATATCAATAAGTCAAATTAAACCATCAAAATTAACAAAAAGAATGGCATATTTAGTCAAGAAAAACAGCTCCCAGAAAGAACCTGAAAGAAACAAAAACCATTTGTTTACTAGTAAAACCATCTTTCTTAAATCAAATGATTACTTGAGCATAGATTTGTCAAACACAAACTCAAATCTTCCTCAAATTTTTCTGTACTGATGATGATGACAGAAACTAATAAATATGCACAACGGATAAGAACAGCTAGAGGAAAGATCAGTTGATGGACAAACACAGAAGCTAGAACAGTGTGGTAATGACAGCCCAGACTCCAGATAAACAGCATTGCCGGCCACACGAAAAGCAAACAACCACCCCTTTTTACAAAAAGGTTAAAAAAAAGCAGGGACGACACCCGACAATATTTGTGGAGAGAATTGTGTCTGCAATTATGTAACGGTCTTGATCTCTATAACAGATTTATAAGTGCTGCTCATGAATGTGTTAGAATTAAAGACGCATGTTTAGTACCATCAGATAACTTGACGGAGACGGACGTCTGGCCGTATCTTGAGGGGCTTGATGCTCCAAGTTCAAGAAGTGCCTAACACTGTTATTTTAACATACATGCACAGTTGTCAAATCTTGGACAGCAGGCAAAATATTGTTTTGACATAACTTCACATGGCTAGTAGAATTGAAAGACAGCCATCCCAAAGACAGATCATTTTTGTTGCTGCCTTTCAACCATAAAAGACAGGCTGGTGCCAGCTACAAAGCTCGAAATGATGTCTCTAATGAAAGGAAAACAGGACAAGATCTAAATCTTGAACCATACAGATTCCACCCCCTCCAGGTACTGAAGAGTGAAATTGATGACATATTAACATTCAAGATGAACAGCCCATGTACATGGATTGAAATGAAAAAGAAATGACATGGTGGAATCGAAGCAGTGACACACTGATACTATACTAGCAAAGCAAATTATACTATGTATGGATGACAAACCACTATGCTTCTTGTCCAGTACTATAAAACTACATTTGAAAGAAATACGTCCTACTAACTGAACAAATCATTGCAGTAAGCCAGAAGCAAGATTAGGATTTAGGACTAATTTACATAGAAGCAGCCTAAGTAGAACATGCAGGGCTATGATAGATCTCCCATTAACCAAACCATGTAATGAGTCTGTGGATGTCAAAAACCTCTCCAACAGGAAACATGAATAACTGAAAACTTGGTTAGTACCAACCAAAGATCATCAAAAGGGTCAGCTCAGTTTCGATGAACAAATTGAGTCGACCAGCTACTTTAACTTTGCATAAAGTACTGAGCATTCAAGAATATGCAATTTTCAAAACATGGAAAAGCATGAGGAAGCCATGGGATTAATCAAGATTTTACTACGTTCTAACTGACTTCATCCTGATGAACATCTCGGAAGAGATGATCAAGTAATTCTCCAGTACTAATAGTACAAACCAAGGATGTACCCCACCTAGTAGAGCAACCCTGGGATTTCAAATGAAGGGAATAAAGAAGACCATGGTATCACCCAAAATATGACAAGAGGAGATTAAAGAGTACAACATTAACTGAAGAAAAGGGACCAAATGACGATGGACTATATATGCTGGGAGTACAATTGATCATAGTCCGATGTGCTAAGAGACTACTTTCACAGGATACCTGTCGATGCAATCATGCCAAGGACCATTTCGAGATGGTTTAACACTGCGAAGTGCTTCCCACACAGCACTGTTACATTTGAAGCCACTCCCAAAAGCAATTTGCCAGACTCTATTGCCCCTGCGCATCCTTCCCTTTGCCTCAATGTACGCCAATTCATACCAAATGGAGCTCGACGAAGTGTTGCCAAACCGATGGAGAGTCATTCTTGAAGCTTCTACATGAACGGGTAGCAGCTGGAGATTCTTCTCCAGCTCATCAATCACAGCTCTTCCCCCAGCATGTATGCAGAAATGATCAAAGGCCAGCTTAAAATCCGGAATATAAGGCTTCACATTCTTGTTAAACAACTTCTTGATGACCAATGTAGCAAAGAACAAAAGCTGCTCGCTGATCGGAAGCACTAGAGGACCCAACGTCGTAATATTTGTCTTAAGAGCCCCACCAGCAATAGCCATGAGGTCTTTGGACAAAGAAACCCCCGTCTTCCCAGCATCATCTTGCTCCTGGTACACACAACGAAATGCCTTGTCATCCGCACCTTTATGAGTCCTCACAACATGAACAAGCTTGTACTTCGCCCTCCTCCTATCACCCGCCTTATTGGATAACAAAACCGCCGCACCCCCTACTCTAAACAAACAATTAGGAATCAACATAGATTTCTTGTTCCCAAAGTACCAATTTTGTGTAATGTTCTCCATGCTAACCACGACAGCATATGTATTCCTATGAACCTGCAGCATATCCTTTGCCAAATCAACCGCAATCACCCCGGCACTGCACCCCATCCCTCCCAAATTGAAACTCCTGATGTTTCCCCTCAGTTTGTACTTATTCACTATCATAGCTGACAAGGATGGTGTCGGATTGAACAAGCTACAATTCACAACCAAAACCCCAATTTCCTTCGGCTTCACGTTTGTATTAGCGAACAAATTATCCAGTGCCCCAAACATAACCTGCTCAGCCTCCTCTCTGGCGGCCTGCATCGACGGCCGGGGCGGAATAAAATGCATGGCTTCTGGTACATAAGTCTCATCCCCAAGCCCAGACCTCTCAAGAATTTTCCTCTGGAATTCAAGTGATGATTCGTCGAAGTCCCCTTGCAATCTAGAATGCTCCATAAACCGATCAAACGGCGCCATCAAACTATCCGGAGGGCGATAACAGGAGTAATCAACTAAGTAAACGGGCCGTGGGCGGTTCATTATGTAAACGGTGGATCCGAAAACAAGAAAAGCAGAGCAAATTATAACGGAAACGAGATTGTACTGCAAATGCAGCCATAACTGACGAACGTCATTGGGATTCATTTGAGAAACTTCAACGATAATGATAACCATAAGAGGGACTAAGCAGAGAGTTAACAAATTAGAGATCAAGTAATGGTAGCCCAGTTTAACATACTTCAAGTTGACGCTCTGGAGGAAGTCCGGGAGCCTACGGCTGTGGTGGATCCGGACGCCGACAGTGGCCACTGGCGGAGTGGCTCCGCCACTGGCGGCTGTGGTTTCTTGGGATGCAGCTGCTCCTCCGTCCATGGCGGTTTTCTTGAGGAATTAGGCCAAGAAAAGCGTAGTTTATTGAAGAAATGGGAGGGGGAGAATTACTCGAGGAGGTGGGAATTCAGAGGAGTGGAAGTTGAGGAGAAAGATTCGTCCCGGAATACAAAAACGGTGGGGCTTTTGAATAATGGCAAGGGGGAAATTGACCTTTGGCTTTGGGCGAATCTACGAATTGAGTGTTGGGAGTGAGAATGAGATGCTGTTTGCATTCTGCCGCTGCTCATCCGCATTCACTATTTCTTTTTCTTTTTTTCTTGTTTACAATTTTTCTGCTCTTCTTCCTTTCTTATTCAAACCACTCTTTATCACATTCTACCATTTTTAATAGTTTAAAATTTTAATTTAACCCCATTTTAAATATACGTAACAATTTAATTTAATTTTTCTAAATTTTTTAAATTTTTTTTAAAAAGTTACTATTTCCAAAATTATGCGAACAATAACCGTCTATTCATAACTTCATTTCCACGCTACAAATCCGTTTCAATAGAATATCAGAATCTCGGATATTTAGAGATATTTTTTAGTAGTAACACCTTAACGCGTTGAAAATCTATTTTTAGAGTTTGTGACCATGAGAAACTTAATTATTACTCCTCTACAAATCCAGACTTGATAACCGCAGGTTTTGGACTTAATTATACCTTATTTATAATAGGAAATTCTTATTCGAATCGGGTTTTGTTAAATTTGAACCAATTATATAACAAGTATAATACACTTTTTGTGTAATTGATGAACAATTCAAGAAAAATGACCAATTATATGAAAAGTCTATCTCATTTGTTATGTAATTGATTTTGTTCGATGAAATCTGATTTGGATAAAATTTTTCCAGTTATAACTTATTCCCCTTAAGAAGGTAGGAAACTATTTATAGCAAGAGGGGCATTGTTGGAAAATATAATGGCACATGTGCGTGCTATTGGTTTAAAAAACAATACCCTAATCAATGCGCATTTAATTTCAAATTGATGTTGCTTTCCATACAATTGACGTTTTTAGAAAATTAAAAAAAAAAAAAAGCCCTGGGATTATCTTTTAATTATTAAAATAAAATTAAAATTAAGGTCAACTTTATAGAGGTGTCTATATTCAATAAAATATTGATTAGAGCAAAAATAAAATTAAATGGCAACTCTTTTCTTATTAAATTTTGAACTAGAGGGAATAAAAAAAATTAAAGAACCAAAATAATTTAATTTACGATAAAATTAAATATTCCGAGGCATTACTAAGAGGGCGTTTGGCTAAGTTATTTATAAGCTTTTCGAAATATCTTATAAGATGTTTGAAAACTTATAAGTTTTAAATATTTGTTCGGCTAATTTTTTAGTAAAGAGCTTAAAAGATTTTAAAATAAAATATTTTGGATCTTATAAGCTCTTTTAGAAAAAGTTAATATTTCTATAAATTATATAAAATTAATATGTTATAAGACAAAAATATCATTATTCACACACTTACACGCACGCACACCCACACTGAGTGTTCTCTCTCTCTCTCTCTCTCTCACACACACACACACACATACCCTCTAGGATTTAATTTTTTTTTTTTGCTATTTAATTTTGTAATAATAAAAAAATACTTTATTATTTAATAATAAATTATTATATTTAAATAAAAATAAGACCTGTATTGATATTATATTTACTGAAAAATATAAATTCAAAATAATCTTTTCATTAATAAAAAAAAATATCAATTGTATATCTATGTTAATATTCAACTAGTATGAATTATACATTATTTTTATTTAAAAATTTAGGTAATAATTCTTTTTATTTATTGTAAAAAAACTATCTATTGAATTTTTATTCGATATTAAACTAATTTGTACTATTTATAATAACGTTTTAAAACAAAATATGTCAAGAAATAATAATTTATTTAATTCTAATAGTACCATGCTCATTTTAGTCATTTTACCAATTAAAGACCTTACTATGCCAAATACCTACACATGTTATAAGATGTGTAACACAGCTTATAAGCTTTGACATCTTATTTTATCTATTTATATTATTTTAAATTTTAATAATTCGACGTTTTTTCAATTATTATTACAGTATAAAAAATTTATTACATCAAACACTCAAAACACTGTACAAGCGCTGACATCTAAAAACATACATAACACGAGTCTTATTACTAAAATAGGGTGAATTACAATGACATTATTTGAGAATTTGACTTCCTCATTTTTCCTTCACTCCTTCAACTTCATTATGTCGGATTTTATTTTCTATTCTAAATTAGATTATATCTTTTATTTTATTTTATTTTTTTATATATATATATATTGTGTGTATAATTTGCAATTGAATACGTTGATTAAAAATATTTATTAGTTAAAAATAACAATTAAAAAATAAAATTTTATTTGTTTGAAATGACGTAGATCAGATTAAAAATATGCTAAATTTCATTTTACTCCACTGTATTTTTTTAAAAATAGCTAAAAAATTCTCTCATATTTTAGAAAAAATTAAAAATTCTTTTGTGTTTTAATAAATTCAATAAAAAAATCTCTTCCATTAGAAACTAATGAAAGGTGGGGTATACGTGCTTGAAGTGTGATTGGGCTTTATTTTTTAAATTTTTTTACCTTTTTTTTTTTACTTAATTAATTAAAATGCCCC
Organism: Sesamum indicum; assembly: GCF_000512975.1. NCBI lineage: Eukaryota > Viridiplantae > Streptophyta > Magnoliopsida > Lamiales > Pedaliaceae > Sesamum > Sesamum indicum. The sequence goes on from NC_026151.1 coordinate 3,760,180, forward strand.
TATATTGTATCTAAAATTACTATGGTCAAATTGACTTTTGTATCTATATACAAGTTTTTTTATTCTTAAATATATTTATATTAAATATCAAAATATAAAAAATAAAAAATATTAAATTTTATTTTTTAAATTTAGATTTCTACATTAATATAAATAGTAAGAAATTATAATAATGATAAGTTATAGATTAATTTAAATATATAATTATTAGAATTATCTAAAATTATTTTTAATTAATTAAAATATATATTTAAATTAATTTAAATACAATAATTATTATTATTATAATTATGTAATGTTATGCTTAGTTAACTAAAATATATATTTATTTTAAAAAAATATTTTTAATTAACTAAAATATATTTAATTAATATAATTAAATTAAAATACTATCGCCTCCGCAGAGAAGGGCTATGACGACGCCCTCTTTCTTCATCTGAGCATTGTCATCGCCATCTGTGGAGGCGCGGGGGTTGGCACAGGTGCTGGGAGGGAGTAGGCGGGCGGGGTTGGGGTGGAAGTGATCGGGGAGGAGATAGGCAAGCGGCGAGGGGGTGGGTGGTTAATTTTGTTTTTTTTTTCAAATAAATTTTTTATAATATATATTTTTAATTAGTAAAATATGATTCAGGATCTTCTTTTATAAATTTAAGATCCAACGGCTAAAATTAATTGATCAGATTTGACGGCTCTAATATAATCAATACAAATCCAACGGTTAATAAAAGAAGAAATAATATATATTAATTAAGGGCATAACGATCATTTCATCAAAAAGTTAATGCTGTTAGTCATATTTAACGGAGATGGACAATTGAACTGAATTTTTAAACACAGGGGGGTGTTTTGCTTATTTTCAAATCAGAAGGAAATTTTGACTAAGTTTTTAAAACACAAGGAGATTTTATGCAATTTAACCTTAAAAATATAAATTTTCACTCACCTTAGCAATCAATTGTTTTTATTTCAAATGTCCTAACTAATTTACATTAAAAGAAAATTAAATATATTCTTTTCCATTAATTAGAATTAACAAAGAGGGCATAAAAATTAATAATTGAACTCATTAATATATAAACAATAAATAAGGATAAATTACATCGGCACTTATGAGATTAGACCTAATTGAAGTTACAATTACACCCCTTGAGAGATGTGACTGAAATGTTGTTTCTATAGAGTTTTGGTATTAAACATGACGTGTACGTATAATTATGACTACAACCTCAATAGATATATTTATAATTTTATAAAAAAGCACAAATACTTGTGTAATTAAACCCAACTTTAAAAGGACCCTTAGTATCTATGTAATTTACCTGAAAAATAATCGAACGACAAATAAAAACATAAATCCACTCGATTTCATCTTATAGCATGTATTTATAAATACAATTAGAATCCCAAAAGTATACTTTTAATTTTATAAAAATCATAAAATATTCGTGTAATTAAACATAACTTTAGAGGATCTAATTGTCAACGTAATTTACCAGATAAATAATTAGAAGACGAATAAAAACAAAATCTGGCTCAGCCATGTACTAATTGTAATTACGTTTGACATTATCAATGAATATAGCTGTAATTTTGTAAAAAGCATAAAATAATATATAATTAAACTTAATTTTAATATCATGAATACTAATGTAATTTACCCGATAAATAATTGGACGACAGATAAAACAAAAAATCAGGGGAAGAGGGAAGTAGCATATTTGTACACGCTACTGAAAAAGCCCAACTCGGGAAACATCTGAATATTATTATTTACGTATGACATGATTCACATCTTATTCTTTAAAATTACGTCTAATTATACAAATATCACTATCAGTTTTTAGAGGTAGAATAGCATAAAACTTTTGTGTGTTTTGAAAATTTAGCTCAAAACTCTCCACGCTTTTAAAAATAAGCAAAAACCCCTTCTCTGTTCTCGTCTCTTTCGGTTAAATATAGCTAACAGTGTTAAATTTGTGATAAAATAACCGTTATGCCCTTACACGCGACATATGATTTTTTATTTTAATGACCGTTGGATCCTTATTGATTGGATGAAAGCCGTCAGATCTAACCAATTAATTTTAGTCATTAGATCTTAAATTTATTTATTTTAAATATATATTATAAAAAAGAAAATTATATCTTAAAAAATAAATTAAATAAAAACCAAGTCTTTCTCCTCCGATAAAGGGTAACAAATTTTTGCAGCACACCCAGGCATAAAGCATTCATCTTTTCCATCACTTATTATTATATCATTATATATCGCTCTATTTTTATGCAATCTCTATTTTTCACTATATTTATTAACTTTAGCATCAGAGTGCTAATATTTTATGCAGATCCTCGTTTTAAAATTTGTAAAAAGGCCCAAAGACCCCAAGTCCGAATGAAACACCAACGAGCAACTTTTTGCTCATATTTTATTTATTATAAATCTAAATATTTCAAAAATTAGATAATTTTATAATTACCAAAAGAGTTTTGAGTTATGGCAATATTTTATGGTCATGTACTCTTTGCTGCTATTTTATAAATAGTGATAATTAAATTTATTTATTTTTTCAATATTAACCTTGCGAAAATTATTATTATTATTATATTATTTGGACTGGGTTGGATTTGAGTCTAATTTAAATGAATTCTGGGCAAGACTTGAGACTGGTCATGAATTTGAATAGGTCCAACAAATTAATTAAAACCCGTTTCTAAACTCAAATGTGCCATCCCTTATTGTAATCTATTTTAAAAGGATAAAAATAGGCTAAAATTGATATTCAACATTACGAATAGGGTCAATATATGATTTTGGACCCATTAAAAGGTCATACATAAATAGTTATATTATTAATCATAATTATAAATTTAAATACTAGGTTGGAGATTACTCTATAATTGCTGCTCATTATTAGTCCCTTTTTTTTATTTTATGTAATTATCTAATTCTGTTTTTTTAATTATGATCTTAATTATCAACAATTGAAATATTTATACTAATTATTAATATCAAATATTTGTAAATAATCAACAACTAAAGGCTAAAATTCCATGAATATAAAATTATGAGTTCAAATCTCGCTAATGTGTGAACATTGTTCTACTTTAATAGTAGTTGTTCACAGAAAAAAATTCCGTATTTGTAAAAATAATTATGAGACCAGAAAAGTATGGACAAAAAAAAATTATTAATTTACATAGTAAAGTGTTACAATCTCTTAAGTGAAGATATTTTCCCTAATTCTTCCCTTTAAATGTCGATCCAAGATCTTGAAGCTTGCTTTTGAAGATGTGTAATCTCCTCCATATTTCTAGAGCAAATTACGCTGTATTTTTAAAATTTGGTGTCAAGGCTTGAATAATTGATCATTGATGTTGCAGAAGATGTAGAACCTTCATGGTTTCGGAGCTTCATTGTGGCAGAAAGCTATTGAACTTAAGTCCCTTTAATTTGTTGTATATTGCGACTTGTTTGTTGTGTTATATGTTGTATGTTGCGTGTACGTGATAGGTTATTATGTGTGAAGACCCCTTTATAGATATGGGCAGACATTGACTTGCAAATTGGGCTCACTTCTATTGGCTTGAACTCGTAGGTTTTGATATGGATCCATCAGCTGACCAATTGTATTTGAATATATTTTGATTTAATTGACTAATTCAAAATAATAATAAAAAAAACTTGTATTATTTGAAACTGATCCATCAAGATGCATAAAACCCAAATCTTATATGGGCTTATTGCAAATTTTTAATTTGAACAGATGTAAGGTCCAAATTTGTTACAAACTTTAACTTAGAATCCAATTTTTAGTCAATTTATTTGAACTTTTAGTTGGTACTTTATTCCAAAATTTTGATGTCAACAGTAGTTATTAGTCAGGGATAATTACACTTCATTTTCTTGAAATTTGATATAATTACACATAAACCCCTTATGATTTGAAAAATTATATCTAGTACCCTAATGAGGTTTGTTTTCTTATAACATATAGGTCTCTCCATTAATTAAAACTCATTGAATTTCAACTAATATTAAAAAAAAAAAACAAACTAAATAAAAATGAATATTTACTCTCGATTAACTAATTACTGACTTATTGCTAATCAAATAAATCTTTTGTGGGAAGAATTTGAATAAAGAATGTCAAATAACTTCATATTAGAAGAACTTCAAATATGTTAATATTCAATGAAAAACAGTTCAAATTTAGAACTGAAAATTTTGAAATTCTTTGGATTTTAAAATTATCCAAACAAATTTAAATGATTTGTTACTAAAGATTTGAAATTCATAAACTTCGTGTTGTGTTTGGAATGACGGATTTGAATTTAAAGATTTCGAATTCGTAATAACACATTCAGAAAATTTGTCTGTAAAATTTATGTCGTAAAAGATTTCAAATCCTTGAACTTTAATTTTGAACCATATTTCGCGGCATCAGGATGGATTTCAAATTCATTTAATATGAAATTATTTAAAATTCAAACTTTAATTCCCTAAAATCCAAAGGATTTCGTTCAAATTTTTTCTCAATGTATCTGGTTAATCGAGGAAGAAGTCACATTCCTAATTATTTTTATAAAAATTATAATTTAATCTTTATATCAATATCTCAAAAAATAAATCAAGGTATCAATATATTTAGTTTAATATTAGCAATAATAATCAAATCATGAAGAACAATAAAATAATAAATTCATATAAAATAAAATAAATAGCCGAATATTTGGAGGAAGAAGTCACATTCGCAGACTTTACAGTACCTGTCCTATATAATTGCAGCATCTCATATCGATTCGGGGTCGCCTAAACTCAAATTTCAAGACCGATAGTGGATAATATTTAAAAAAGAAGACAAGTGGATGGTATAATTCCATATTTGAAATTTAATATATACTCGTAGTGATTGCAATTATTGTGTGTATATATTTATATTATATATATAATTTTTAATATATCTTTAATAAAAAAATTATTAAAAAGATGGAATTTCATTGTTGTCCAATAACTATAAGGGTGGAAATTTTAACTATAATAATTCATATATAGTAAGATAAATACTCATATCAAAATAAAATATTCATTTTTCCGATGAGGCTCAAATTTGTTCGCGAAAAGCTTACGAACATTACAATTTCAAGATATTTGGTTCACCCATAGAGAAAAAAGCAAAAGCAAAGATTTGCCTCTGACCAAGTGTTGATTGAAACAAATTAAACACAAACCAAATTCAAATTGAGTTGTGGTTTAATTTGATAGGAATTATGTTTTTGTTGGAGAAAATTGCCCTTTGGCTCTTGCAATGACAATGGGGGTGGCAAAACAAGAATTCTAAATATAGGGGTCGCAAAAAGTACCCCAAATATTTTTTTTGCAATTATAGAATTCCGCCCATCGAATTTTTAAAAATGGCCGGAATTTGCATACCATGTATAAGGTGAAATTACACTTTTAGTTGGTAAAATAAGAGTTCAATATTTTTAATTTTTTATTTTATGAGATTTTTAAAATGGTTTTAAAATTAAAATATTTTGATATATTTAATTTTATAAGTTTCATAAAACAAAAATTTAAGTGTGTCGAGTTTTCTCAAATTTGGGATCATTTTGAAAATTTCGTAAAGTAGATGACTAAATGTATCAAGTTTTTTTTTTTTTTTTAATTCTTTTATCATTTTAAAAACTCCGTAAAATAGAGGACTAAAAGTGTTGAACCCCTTTCCTATTGGATTAAAAGTGTAATTTTTTCATACATATGAAGTTCATTCAACAAACTGGAGACCTGACGTAGGCAAGCGTACCATACATCCATTACAGATGAAAAGATTGTGCGATTTATTTATAAGCTCCAAATCTTTTATTTCTTAGTGAGATATATTTTCAAAATAAAATCAGTAGGACTCATACGACGTCACACAATTGAATACAAATCTAGTTGCAAATTGCATCAGGACGATTTGAGACCAACAATTTACTTCTTAGGAAGGAAAGACAACTACCCGAGCACGCCAAGAAAGACAATTTGTATGGTAAGATTGATGTTTCAAAACCTTTTGTTTAACAGAAAGCATTAGATAAATTACAACGAATTCTTCTAAAGTTTGACATATTACGTATAGTACCCTCTCTTTATTTGGAAATCTACAGATACCTTATGATGTTTTATAAAATTATGTAATCCTTGGATGGATGTCTAGAATCGTCAACTTTGTACTAGCTGCATTTTAAAAAAAGAATACAAAATGTAAATTTGAATGTGGTGGCTGGAAAATTTAAAAATTTTTCACCAAGAAAAGTTATTTGCCATGGCTCGATCAATGGCAAAAATACCATGCAAATGTTTAAGCCACTCTCACAGATACCACGACCAACAATTGTTGCATGATCGTGGTGAACGACTATTTGTTATGGTTATTTTATTTTTAACCATGACAATTAATTATAGTTGACTGTTTTGCATTTTCTTTTAGTGAAATCAGTAATAAGTCAATTGGAGGTAAATATATTTCTTTTTTTGATATTTTTGCTAATATCAGCAAAATCGATGAATTTTAACTAATAGGGGGACTTATTTATTAGACATAAGAAAAACTCACAGGTGTTAAATGTAATTTTTCAAATTATAGAGGATCTAAATGTAATTACACCAAACTTTTGGGGAGGAGAGTGTAATTATTCCAAATATATATGATATTTAGTTGTTTTACTATTAATGTGATGTTCAATTAGACTTTTTCCAGAAGCATATTAAAAACAAGTAATTAAATGAGACATCACAATATTCAAGTCCAAGGGAACTTAATTTCAGCTTTCATATCACCATCAACAAGGGTTTAGACGCAGCCACAATTCTTAATTATGTTCGAAAGCATTCTTTCTCTAATTCCTACAGTTCTTCAGCGTTTCGTATCCTACGATCCAAGTGGTCTGCTTCTCATAATGTTGTCTTGTCTTTTTTTTTTTCTTTTAATATGTTTGATGATTTGAAAATACTGGCGCATTGAATTAGTGTTTGAATTGAAAAAAATATAATTTTAGTTTTGTAATTTGTGGGATAGTATTTTTTATCCTGTACGAATTGATTTTCACAATTTAGTGCTATAACTTTAAAAATTTGACAATTTTCATCATTTTCCGACCTATTTGGCCAGAAAAATTGCATGTGACTTACACATGACCCAATTAAATTGCAGTTTTAGTTCTATAATTCAGGTATTGTTGGCTTTTTTTAATCCTATAACATAGAAAAGCTGGCATTTTTGGTCCTGCATAAATTTATTTACATGACTAAATTTGCAAAAGTCAATTCATACAAGACTAAAAATGCCACCCTCAAAATTACAGGACTAAAATTTCAATTTTCTCGTATATGAGTCTGAATGTAATGTGACGGGCAAAATGTCTTTTTATTCCTATAAAATAAGGGTAGAATTTGTTTTGTTACCACAACTATGGTAGGTAATGCTTTTAGATAAAACTCAAAATCACGTCTTTTTAGTCCCAAAATTACAACGCATTTTTAGTTTCAAATCCATAATGCATGCACGTGAGTTTTTGGGATTAAAAATACGCAAGTATGAGTTTTATGGAACTAAAAGCGATACATGCCATAGTTGTAGTACCAAAATAAATTTTACGTTTGTTTATAGGACTAAAAAAGCATTTTGCCTTAATTGCATAGTAACGAAACTAATTTTATTTTATTTTTTTTAAAAGAAAAGTGGTATTCTTAATCGTTGTACTGTACGTACACGGACCGGAACCAAAAAGTCAAACGTTGAACCCATAATGTACATGTGACTTCAGCAACATGGTACATTATAAATATCGAGCTACTTATTTCAGTTTAGATGTAAGAAATTAACACATTCTTGCCTCTAATTCAATTCCAATAAACCCTAAATTTAGCATAAAAACAGGCTTAATATTCTTCAATTATGGCTCCGTTCTTGCTATTTTTAGCTATACCTCTTGTCTTTCTTCTCCTCAAGCATTTCCTATTTGGGGTTCAACGGCTTCCGCCAGGTCCAAATACATTCCAGGTTTTAGGGTGTCTTACGCAGTTAGTATACAAACCCCACATTGCACTCCAAACCCTAGCTAAAAGACACGGCCCTCTTTTTTCGTTCCGGCTTGGGGACCAACTCATGGTGGTTGCATCATCTCCCGACACTGCTAAAGAATTTTGCAAAACGCACGACCGGATGTTTTCCGGGAGGCATTTGCCTTCAGTGTATCACAATCTTCCAAGGACGATGGATTCGTCCATAGTACTGTCGCCTGAATGTGGTAGATCATGGAAACTCCTGCGTTCCATTGGTCAAAATTGTGTTTTTTCCTCAAAGGCTATGGAAACGAATGCGTGGATTAGAAAGGCCAAGGTGATGGAAATGGTGAGTCATATTAGCTCTAAGGAAGGTGAGGTCGTGAATCTTGAAGACCTAATATTTGCAACTCTGGCAAATATCATTTCCAGTGTTCTTACTTCGAGAGACCTGTTTGATGTTAAAAACGAGGCGAAGGACAAGTATAGGGTGATGATGGGATTAGTGAACGAGGTGATTGAAAAAACTACTACACTAGGGTTGGTTGATTTCTTGCCTGTTTTGAGATGGGTTGATTTTTGGAGTAAGGGAAAGGCGATGGATATGTATAGGAAAATTAAACTTACCTGGGGCAGTATCATCCAGGAAAGAAGATCATCAAAGGGGAGTGATCATAAATCTAGTTCAGACGGCCAAGATTTCTTGGACATTGTCCTGGCTGATAGTTCATTTTCGGAAGATCAGATTGGGAACGCGTTGATGGTTAGAATTTTTTTTCTTTAACTCAATCAACTGCATTGATAAAACCCTTGTTCTTAGGGTTTTCAAACTTTGCACATTGCTAAAAATGAAATAACAAGAATTAATGCATCTACAAGAAAATAGCTCAACAACTACGATAAATTTAATGCTAAAATCAACGTCGAGCTCATTAACAAGAAAAATTATTGCGAAATTCATTGCTAGCCCATATTATCTAATACAAGAAATTAAAATTTAGCAAGTAGATTATTTAAATATTTCATTGATAAATTTATTAGCAAGTAAAAATTTTGTAATAAATAATGTAAATTAGCAACAAATTTAACAACAATTTTTCTTGCAGAATAGCTTGAGGCTTTTATTTTCTGATTATATATTTAGTCGTTTTCTTGCAGTGTCTCATTTTAAACAGCTTTAAAAGGAAGTATTGCATATGTCATACCATCATAAAGAATTACTGCATTGTCACTGTATTATATTGTTAGTTAATGAATGAGGATTTCCATGGACTTGGGTCGACATTCTCAACATAAATCATCCTAATTTTTGTCTTGGTCATCAATCTCAATAAGAAAAAAATCCTTCCACTTGCTCAATATTCTCAACATATATAGCATTCCTACTGATCAAGACAAATTTGACCACGATAAATTAATATTTAGGATGATTTTTAATATAGTCAAAATATTTGTTATGGTTTTAACAAAATCATGATAAATGTTTTGGCCACACTTGCAGAAATAATCGCTAATGATCGCTACGGAGCCGTGATTGATTTGTACTTATCATAATTTTTTTTCTTAATTATAATAATTAATCGCAACGAAAAAATCATAGTTTTTCTCATGTCTTAAGTTACAAAAACAAAAAAGAAAAACGCAAAAAAAAAATAATAATAATTTTTCACATCCTACACACAGGAATTACTGATTGGCGCGACGGATTCCACCACCATAACAACAGTATGGCTAATGGTAGAACTGATCAGAAATCAAGAAATGTTGTCGAGAGTTCGCGACGAAATCGCACAAACCGTCACAGGAGACAAGCCGAGCGAGTCCCTTTTATCCCAGTGCCACTATTTCCAGGCCTGTATCAAGGAAACACTGAGACTACACGTTCCAGCTCCGCTCTTGGTGCCCCACCGCGCAACCGAGACGTGCAAGGTGAACAACTACGTGATCCCCAAAGACAGCATGATTCTTGTCAATGCTTGGGGGATTGCCCGAGACCCTGATTACTGGAACGATGCTACAGTTTTCAAGCCTGACAGGTTCCTGGACACGAAAATAGGGTTCCGGGGCACCCATTTTGAGTATTTGCCTTTCGGGACAGGGCTGAGGATGTGCCCTGGATCCACTGTGGCTTTCAAGAATATTCAGATGCTTGTTGGATCTCTGTTGCATTACTTCGACTGGAGCCTTCCGGGTGGAGTGGCCCTGACTGCTATAGACATGAACGAGAAGTACGTTACGACTTTGAAGAAGGAAAAGCCGTTGCTTTTGATTCCTAAGTTAAGGTACAAAAATTGAGGTTCGGTTTGAAGTTTGATTCGTGGTTTTGGAATAAAAAGACTAGTGTGCGAGAGTATCTGTTATTGCAATTTCTGTTGCATCTTTTTTACGGGGAAAAATATTATTTTAGTCCGTTAAATATGTCTAGTTTTAATTTTAGTCTGATAACTATGTACATTTCTATTTAGGTCCAGTAACTTACGAAATTGCTTACTTTTGGTCATCTGGCAAATTTTCCTATGAGTGTATATGGACTAAAACTGCCTTTCAAAAATTGCATAGGTGGTAATTACGATATCCCGGAAAACATTACGATAACACCCTTCAGGTGGTAATTATAATTTTATAAAGACATGAATATTCATAATTAATTTGGATTTAAACTCAAAGGGTGTCAATGTAACTTACCCTTTATTTGAATCTTTAGCTTATACAAATGAATAAAGACACCATATATATTGAACTTCGATGTGTATGGATATTTTTCTCTTAAATACCGCTGCATATAAAAAAAGGAAAATTTAGTTCAAATCAGGTTTGGTCGACCCAATCGGATCAACCACACAACAACTATGATATACTTATCGTATAATTGATCACCCTTTGAATTACATACAATAATCATATGATGAGTAAATTATATTTATCATGCGTGTAATAATTGCTTCGGATCTAACCAGAATCGATCTGAACTAGAATTTCCAGGGAGTAAGGTTGTTTTCTTGAATTAATTATAAATCTTGACATAAAATGGTATTCAATTAATCTGAAAAACTATATGTAATAAATTCTCATTTATCAGAATCAGAATTTGGTTCATCTGCTGGAGCAGACAACTAACAGGGTGCACTTCATATATATAGAAACCAACAAGACAAATCAAGAAACACAATTGTTCCCTTCTATATGCCAAGCAACATATCCACGCCACTACGTACGCTTTTCTCCTACTCGCTTCATCGGAGCTTTAGAGACCTCAACCTGCCAAGTATAAAGACAATTTAATCATCAGAATATTATAAATTGCATTTACCTTTCACAAGTTAATCTTTTTGCGATTTTGATTTCATTGTTTTTTAAATCCTCATACAGCATCTCATAACTTCAAAGAATTTACAATTTCAGTCCCAATCTTTAATTCTGTTAAATTTATGATGAAAACATCACGTATATAGCACGAGCACCATTAAGTTTTGAGAGGTGTTGCTGAAGGGGCACGAGCTCCGTTAAGTCGTCATAAATTTAATGAAATTAAGGTTTATGATTAAAATTGTAAACTTTTAAAGTTATGCGATGCATTACAGTGAGTTCAATAATAATTGGACAAGAATCACAAAAGAGCCGACTTTATAGAATGTAAAATGTAATTTTCTTAGATTAGTACTTAGAAATTCAAAGAAAGGAACCTTAATTTTCATGTATAAACTATATGGAAATAATGTATACAAGACAGGCAAAATTGTACCTTTGTTCTTGATCATCCATTATTTTCTTTTCCTTGGCAGCTTCTCCATAAGGCCTGTAATCAGGCAGCGGCACCTTGCCGGACTCAATGTGGTCGATATCTTCGACCAGCTTCTGGTAGTGGCTCTTCACCTCCTCCACCGTCTTCCCGCCCACCGCCCTGGCCAGATTCTGCCACCGGTCGGGCGTGTCCTTGTCGTACATAGCCAGTGCATCCTCAAACCGCTTATTTTGCTTCGCTGTCCATGTCGAATTAGACCCCATTTTCGACAGATTTTAATTCACTACAGCTACTGATAAATAGAAAAAGGAGAAAAATTGTGTGCAATGAAATGTGACATAGATGGCTGCTCTATTTATAGCGTTGGAGAAGGAGGTGGGGGTGGGGGTGGGATAGGGGGGGTATATACGGTTCTTTTGGCATGGTTAATGTTGTCCTGAGCTGCACTTTTGGGGAAATGTAGTCAGAAACAGCGCGATTTTGTAATAATCATCACGAAAACGTAGATAAGACCAGACCAGCTGGTAATAAAGCACACAGCTTGGAGACAGGCTGCTTTTTTACCCGACGAAAGCTGCTTCCCATGTCCCCGAATTTCATCCTTTTGCTCCTCAATCTGTTCTAGAAACGTGAAATGCCACGAATCATAGTGGGTCCGAACTGCAAGAACCTGGTGAAAATATCCAGCGGCTAGCTACCTAGCTCACAGGCAAATCGTGGCCCCGATTTCTCATCTTTTTTAGTACACAAACATAATTGCATGATTCCGCTTTACTCTTTTTTGTCTAATTTGGCTAATCTTAAACGCGACAGTTTCCGATTTCTTGCAATTCGCTGGCCTGAAGATGTCCGTACATCTCAGGTAGCTGTTTTTTTCACTACATTCTTAGTAGCTTTTTATCAATTTGCAGCACTTATCATGTGGGATCACGCCTTAGGAACCTGGAAAACACCACACTTGTCTCTTTTCTTTTTTTGAGGGTAGCATCATCATTGTTGTGAAGTGCATGGCAGTGAACAGAATATCTCTTTGTAGATCGATCGTTGCAGCTGTCGATAAATAAACTTGAAATTTTGTACCTAAAGTTACCTACGAAATGAAGGCTAATTCTATGATTAAAGCGTACGAGTTATATTAGTACAGAGCTTATTTGAGACCGCATTTTGATTTTATTTTTTTTCCATGATAGGCCGACGATCAGTGTAACAATATTTTCTAAGCACAATAGTTTCCTATTATTCTGAAATGTCAAATTTGAATCATAATTACTATTCGAATGGACATCATAAATACTTTTATATGCAAACGCCATATATTTAATAATATTATCGTATCTAGTAATCAATTTTTTTTTTATTTTTTTTCTTGAAAAGACAGAATTGCTGTTCATTTTCCTCTGCGTGTTTCTGGGCTGCTCAAGAGAATTAACTAAAGTAGATCAGCTTCGCATGTTTCCAGTGCTGTCTGAAGGAATAAAAGAATATGAGGGCTTTTCTTTGAGGTTTGAGGCAATCTAGCTAGGGTTTTAGCAATGATTGTGGACCCTTTATGTTTTCCAATCGACATATATTAATTCTTACGAGAGTGTGGCTGCCGAAAGCAATAACTCATAAATCCAACGTGTTAATTGATGTAGTGGGCAGTTCTAATTATTTTAAGGGATAATTATGCTCTCTTCTTCCGAATTTTAATATAATAACATATAATTTTTTTGTAGTTTGTGAAATTATATCTAATGCCTTTGAAGTTTGCTTCCGTCTAAGATACAAGTCCCTTAATTAGTCAAAATACACCGAATTTACTGATATAATTAAAAAAATCAGGAAATAAAATCTATATTAGACCTGATTAACGTATTATTGACTTATTATAGGTCAAATAAATCTTTTTGTGATCAAATTACCCTCATACGTTTTCAATCATTAATGCATATGAGGAGGTATGTCTTCACCGTTATAGTTTAGTCCAAAAAAATTGTTTGACTTGCAATAAGTAGTACTTAGTCAATCGATGGTAAATATCAATTTTTTTGTTAATATCAGCAAATTCAGTGAATATTAACTAACGGACAAACTTATTTATTAGATAAAGGCAAATCTCATGGGTGTTAGATGTAATTTTTCAAATCACAAATAATCTATGTGTAATTACACTAAATTTTATGAAAAGGGAGTATAACTATCCCTTATTCTAATAATCTGAAAGCATAGACCCCTATTTGCTTTCCTCCCTTTTATAAATTCAAGCACTCTTAGTTTCTTTTTTTTTTTTTAATGTTTTTTATAGTACTCGTTTATATCTCATATATAGTTTCTTGATCGTAACTTATTGTCGATTGGGGCATTGCATTTTCAGACAATCTAACTTGCCGACGACACCTTCTGGAATGGCAAACGACACGGCGCTCACCTTATTCAGCAGCCCTTTGGTTATATTGTATCAATTACATTGTAATTACATTTTTCCACTTTTCATATAATTGACAACTGTTCTTAAATTATATAATAAATATAATAATTAATAACCTATATATGATTAGTTTAGATTTAATGAAATTGAGATTTTCTGTAATATAATAAATTAGAAAGGGTATGTGCAGAAAATATAAAATAAAATGATAATTGCAAGACACAAAATTTATGTAGTTGGAAAAAATTTCCTCCGTTTAGGGTTGCATAACATCGATCAGTTTCCTACATCCACGATTGCTTAAGTTAGTTTTGCGGTTGTTGGGTTTCGATATAATGTTGGGTCAAACCCCAACCACAAACAAATTGAGAGTTCGAATCATAAGATATCTGTATAGAAATCAAATAAAACTTTAATATTAAAAAAAAATATTCTGTTAGGTAAAAGATCGTCCAAACATATCTGGAATCCTTATCATCCACGTTGGTATTCAGTAAAAATTCATTTGTATGGGTCGGCCATTTCTTTGTCCGGACCTTTAAGATCACTTTTGTGTAGTCCTGGATTGCAACTTGGAGCTGGGATTCTTTAAAAAGAGATACTTGGTTTGAATAGGTTCTTCAGTAAAGATGCAGATTCTACCGGTTGATAAGTAATGCTGGCATACGTTTTATATTGATTTTGGTCGAATCCAAATGATTATATGATAAGTGTAATGCACTTGCAGTGTGATTGGTATATAATTTGAAAAAAGTGACCAACCACATGACAAGTGTATCACACTTGCTCTGTTATTGATTTTGTTCAGCCAAAATTTGGTTCGAGTAAGAATTTTGCGGTTGGTTCTATGTGAATATGGAGCTTACATGATTTATAAATCACAAGGCATATATAGGTATCTTTTTGAAGACAAATCCATGAGCTACCAGTCAAAATAGACAAGTTCTCGCACCCCAGAGCCGGTTGTATTGCATTATTTGGCGTTGTTTGTGAGAACGAGCCATTAGCCCGTTCCAATCCCGTCATCTGGGGGGTTAATTAATGACGCTGACACTTGTTCTAAATTGATAGTAGATGCGGAGCTTGTATAATTTTGAATACTAGAATGAAAATAATTAGGGCCAAACAACTAAGCCATGATTACATTATAAAATTGCCGCTACTTATATGTATTAAGTGACAATATTTTATATTTTAATGCGATAATATTTGGATAAATATTGTCATTAGAATAATTAGTAAGAAAAAATCATGCATAAAATTGTCACTATAAAAAATTAATAACACATATATAGTGAAAAAATAATACAAGAAATGTAATTATCATTGTAGATGTATTACTAATTGATTATAGTAACAACTTAATATACAAATTTTATTGATCATTAATAATTATAATATGATAAACTAAAATTATTGTCACTTAGGATGTTTGAATTTAAATTATCACTTAATATTTTATTACTAATATTATTTTTTATTGCAGTGTATCTCCCTAGGCATATCGCATAATTTATAAGTCCTGACATCTTTTCCTAAGACAAGTTAAGAAAAGATTGGTTCAGTTAATGAAAATGTGATCATTAATCATAAGTGTTAATAATGAGAATTATTGTGTAAATTTTTTTCGCTTTTTATAATTCGTGATAGAAAATGTGCAGATAAAATTATCATTTTACATAATCATTAGTAAAACATGTATAGCAAAAATATAGTAACAATAAACATAGTTGCCATTATTTATATATATATATATAAGGAAGATTTGTTATAATTTTGAATACCCCTTATTGTTTAAAAAAATAAAAATACCCCCTAATGCTTGATGAAATTATGTAATCCTTGGATGGAGGTATGAAATTATCAATTTTTTTCTTACTGTATTTTTTTATTTTTTAGAAAAAAATTAAAAATTTATAAACAAAATTAAACGGGATGGATGAAATTTTTTTAAAAATTATAAAAAAAATCAAATTTATTTTAAGAATAATAAAATTATAATTTTTAATCTACAAGGGCATTTTGGTCAGTTCACCACAAAAAATTGATGAAAACCTAACAAATTACGCTAATTGTTAGACTACCGTTAAAATCAGATCAGAAAGATATTAATAATTTCTCAAATAATTAACGAGGGATATTCGTAATTATGCCAAACCTCATAGGAAATTGTTGTAATTTACCCTATTTTTAGTGATAATTTCATTCCCTAATAATCCGGAAACTCTTGCTAAGTCTTTTTTAAATTTACAATATTGTACATAAAATCATAATTATTGTCACTTAACATTTATCATCAATAATATTAAATAAATCTTACTTCAGAAATATTATCTTTTAGTGTGACAAATCAAATGTGATGATTAATTTGATAGTGGCTTCCACAATTTTGGTGGAATATTTTTAGAAAAGATGAATATAAATTTTTTAGATGATTGTATTGATGATAATGGAATCCTTATCATTTTTTATCGTCATTTGCAGTGAAAGTGTGTGATATGTGTGGTTAAATTGCCACTTCTGTCTCTTTCAAAATCTTTCCCGTTTATGTGGGGGACTCCCACCTTACAACTTGAACATGCCCATTTTCTGCTGTGAATCTTTTCTTTACATGGATTCTTCATCCTCATCTGGTTTGTGTTTGGCTCATCTTATAAACTTCTCAAATATTTTATAAGTGGATAATTACACTGTTTTTTTTTTAAATTTTGTACAACTACACATATTTTATGTAGTTTGAGAAATTAAATTTGGTACTCGTGACGTTTGTTTCCATCTAATAAATAGATGTCTCAATTAGTTTAAATTCATCGAATTTGGCGATATTAAAAATATAATAAGTGAAAATTTATATTTATTCCTGATTGGTTTATTACTGTTTTATAGTAGGTCAAATAAATCCTTTTCTGACCGAACTATCCTTATAAGGGTGAAGATACACCTCCTCACATGTATTAACGTGTGAAGATGTATAAAGATAGTTTGATTAGAATAAGATTTGTTTAAATTATAATAAATTAATTGGGGTTAAAAGTGGATTTATTTTTCAATTTGTTTGCTATTATCAGTAAATTTAATTAATTTTAAATAACATATGGACCTATTTTTTAGACGAAAAATACGTCTAGGGTACTCAATATAATTTTTCAAATCACCGAAAGTTTATGTATAATTATACCAAATCTCAATAGAGTGAAATATAATTATTCTTATTTTATAAGATGCATTGAGAACTTACAAGATGTGAAAAAATATTTGTTAATTTTTCTGGAAATGAGCTCTATAGAATTAAAAATACAATGTAGAGAGTCTATAAGCTCCATAATGCAGAAAATGTAATGAGCTCTTTCAATTTTAATTTTGTTGGTTATAAAATTGTTATTGCTACATCCTATAATGCATGGACATGTACATGGTGACTCGAACACGGTGCTATGAAAAATGTAAAAACATCACCACACGATATGCCACTGACATGGCTACATATAATATATGGGAAAAAATGCAAGCAACCCCTTGTGATATCACAAATAAGTAAATTACCCCCTTATGAAAAAAACAAATAGCGATTTACCTCTTTATATTTTTTAAAATACAACAATTTACCTCCCTATGATTTTTAAAATGAAGCAATTTACCTCCCTGGGTAAATTGCTATATTTTTTTCATAGGGGGGTAATGTGCTCATTTTCAATATCACAGGAAGCTAAATTTCTATTCACCCATAATATATTTTTAATTTATCATAAAATTAAAATATATTATATGAATAATATCAAGATAAATATAAAATAAGCATGTCTTACATCTATATATTTAACCAAATATGGTTTCAAAAATATACATAATTAATTTATTTTTAAATGTACGTAAAGAAAAACTTTTAATATTCAAATTAATAAACCATCATGAACATCTTATGAATTCTTAATAATTTCTTCTCAACTTTTAGTTTGAGAGGAGCGCGTTAATTCTTTTTATTTTTTTTATTAAGCTCAAAATTCTTTTTTTTAAAAAAAATAGTCCAAAATTTTTAAAATTATAAAAAAAAATTCAAAATGTGTTGGACATGCCTCCAAAACATATTGAACAGGCCAACAAGAGTGTCGGATGTTGTACCCTTTTTTCCTACACTTGTCGAGGCATATTTGTATCGGATACTACATCGAATAATTTTTTAAAATGTTCATGTCTTATAAGTTGCATCTCATACTGAATTTAATTTAAATTTTTCGTATTCAATTTTATTTTCTAATGCAATTAAAATTACTGTGAATATCTAATCATAATATCATGTATATATATGGCTAAGATGCATTTTACCCTCCCGTGTTTTGTTGAAAAAATTACAACCCCTTTCATTATGTTTGGATTTGTGTTTTAGTTGTTTTGTTTTGTATTTTAAAAATAGAGAGAGAAAAATAGAGATAAGTGAGTGGGTGTGTTGAAAATAGATGATATGTTTGAATTTGTGTTTTGGAAAAATTTAAAATATTTTAAAATAAATGATGTAGGTTTGGTGTTGGGATTTGGGAGACAAAAATTACTGTTTATTGTCAAATCATGTTTGTTTTATATTATGTATATATATATATATTATATATAGAAAATTGAAAAACATAAAAATACGCAGATAAGGTGTAAAAACACAAAAACAAACATTGAGTGTGTTTTATCTTGTCTCGAGAAATGTGAAAACACAAAACCAAACAAAGCCCTTCATAATGTTTGGATTCGTTTTCTGAGTGTTTTGTTGTGTTTTGTGAAAATAGAGAGAGAAAAACAAAGATAAACAAGTGTGTGTTAGATATAGTATGTATGTTTGTATTTGTTTTTGGAGATAATTTAAAATAAATATTATATATTTAATATTGTGTTTTGGGAGACAAAAATTACTATTCATTGTCAAATCATGTCTTTGGAGATAATTTAAAATAAGTATTATATGTTTAATGTTGTATTTTGGGAGACAAAAATTACTATTTATTGTCAAATCATACATTTTTTATATATATTTATGTATATATGTGTGTATATATATATATATGTATATTTTTATGCTAAAACAGTTAAAAACACCTAAATAAGATGTTTTTGAATGATAACAAACATTGAGTATGTTTTGACTTGTCTCGAAAATAAGTTGGAAATGAAAACAAACATAGTGCTTGTGTTTTTAAATAGGCCAAAAACCCCCCTCATTATGTTTGGTTTTTGTTTTTAACTTGTTTTTGGGTATTTTGTGGAAATAGAGAGAGAAAAATAAAGATAAATAAAAATAAGTTAGAGATAGTGTGTATGTTTGGATTTGTTTTTAGATATAATATAAAATAAGTATGTTATGTTTGATGTTGGATAGTGGGGAGACAAAAAATATTGTTCATTATCAAATCATGTCTCTTTTATATATATTTATATATATATGTATAAAAATATATATAACTTATTTAGTTGTGAGTGGATTAAAATAAATATTATTTCCTAATTATATATGTATGGAAATGAAAAAAAAAATAATTTATGTAAATACACTTTAAAAATAATTAAATGCACTCTAATAATGGATTAACAATATTTTTTGTTAGTTGTTCTATTCGAGGTGATAAATTTAAATACATTATTCAAATAATATAATATATGAATTAACCGCGTAGAATAGTTATATTATTTTATATTTTTTAAAAATTTTAATTATTCCAATGATGTAGAAAATAATACGTATAAAATATTAAGTGGTTAAAATAAAATATATTCGTATTTAAAAATCAAATACTTAGAAACAAGACAAAAATATGGCAAAATAAGCAATGCCAAACATTGCTTCGGTTTTGGGCCATCTCTGAGATGGCCCAAAACCGAAGCCAAACATAAGGCCTATGTTTTGTAAAACTCAGCAAAAAACACTCATTCCGTTAATAATTAACGGAAGGTATATTACACGCGCTCCTTGTGTTTATGGGGATATTTTTTTAACTATTTTCACCCTTTTTTTTGGATGTTTTTTACTAAAATGACTTATGGTATTTATATATTTCACATGTATATTTTTTACTTATTTTGAGTGATTTTTTTGTATTTCCATCTATCTAAAAAATAAAATATTTTTTAAATATATTTACTTAAAAATATAAAAAGATTATATAATTCTTTTAATGAATTTATATAATTTCAATTGAAATTTTAAATTAAATTATATTTAAATTCAAAAACTTTTATAATTTTAAAATTAAAATTTAAAAACTATAATTGTTAAATTTAAAATTATTTTTAATTAATTAAGATATATATTTAAGTATAATAGTTATTATAATTTCTAAAATTATTCTTAATTAATTAAAATATATATTTAATTGTTATAATTAAATAAAAATATTCTTATATAATTAACTAAAATAATTTAAGTAATATAACTAAAATTAATTAAAAAATAAAAAGAATTGGGGCGACGTCGCTCTTTCTTAATTGACGTCGCCCAAATTTGGGGGCGAGATCGGAAGCTGGGGAGTGGGCGGCTATTGGGATGGGGGTAGGCAACGGGGTGGTGGTGGGGTGCGGCTGTTAATTTAGTTTTTTTGTTTTTTTAAATAATATTTTCTATAATATATATTTTTTATTAATAAAATTTGAATCTTTAATGTTTTTTTTTATAAACTTAAAATTCAATGGTTAAGATTAATTTATGAAATCTAACGACTGCGATATAATTAATATAAATTCGACAATCATTAAAATAAAAAATAATATATATATATATATATTTATATATATCAAGAAAGGATGTAAAAATTATTTTATGAAAAAATTAACGTCACTAGTTAGATTTAACGGAGAGAGGCAATTGAGTTGAGTTTAAGAAAACACAGAAGGGTTTTTAGCTTATTTTAAAATGGGAAAAGTATTATTTTAGTCCGGTAAGTATGCCTAATTTTAATTTTAGTCCGATAACTATGTCTATTTTTGTTTAAATCCAGTAACTTATGAAATTGCTTACTTTTAGTCATCTGTTAAATTTTCGAACAATTTTACCCCTATGAGTGCATATGGACTAAAACTGTCTTTCAAAAGTTGCATAGGGATAAAATTGTCCGAAAATCTATCAAATGGCTAAAAGTAAGCAATTTCGTAAGTTATTGGACCTAAACAAAAATGGACATAGTTATCGGACTACAATTAAAATTAGGCATACTTAGCGAACTAAAATAATACTTTTTCCTTTTAAAATAGAAGAGGGTTTTTAACGAACTTTTTAAAATACGGGATAGTTTTATACATCTGAACCGTATATATATTACACAAAACTCTCTAAAGAGGATTATTATGTTGGTTAAGATCTTTGTAACTAATTTATCGTCGTAAAAAAAGCACAACTTATTATGAATGTGATAATGTTGGACGTCAATATATACGTATTGTTGTTTATGTAGAGAGAGAGAAAAAGAGTTTAGGCTTTTACATAACAAGGCCCACAACTTTGGGGTTGGGCCTCAAAAATAGGTTGGAAAAAATTTGAAGTGCGATTCTGTATCTGACGCAAAGCCAGATACATAACATGACTTAAAGTCGTCATTGGGACGGCGGCCGACGTTGAAAAACAATCATGCGTGCTTGTTTGCGGGATGATTTCTATTTTATCCCAGCCCAATTGGTTTGAGGTGTGGTTCGTCCAGGAAAAATGAGTAACCAATCTTTTTACGTTTTAAAATATATTATAAATAAAAATAAAATATATTAATCAATACATTATATTTTAAAATAAATAAATAATAAAATTAATTTAATAGTATTATCAACACAGTAAAAAAATTAATACAATGGTGTCATAGATCGCTATTTGTGAGTGATATATACATTTTCTTTTTATGTTAGTATAAAAGTACAGATAAAGTAAATTAAAATTAATTTCTGAAATTATCTATTCGTATTCTAATCTTATAAGGGTATAATTGGTATACTTAAAATTAGTGGTCCAATGTCATAAATCGTCGATTGTGAATATGAATCACCTTTTTATATTAGTTTAAATAAATCTAATAATTATATAATTAAACTGGACCTTGGAACGGATGCCGACATAATATACCTAAGATAAAGACATGCAAATTGGACAGGTCACTCCAATATTAGGACCATGAAAGGCAATCCTGTAATAAAAGTCATTGGTCGTCTCCAGTAGTACTATTCAGAAGAGGGCTCGAACATAAAATCTATAGCTCCAAATATTTGGATTCGATATTCTATTTGAATATATATGTATAATACATTTGTTTAAATAAAATACATAATGTTATTTTTCGATACTTTACATGTATAATATTAAATAGAGTGAAAGATACAACATAATTTGAAATAGAAAATTCAGTCTGTCAAAAACTCAGATACATATAAATATCCTTGTTTGACACTTCAATATTATCTTGACAATAACAGAAACATTTTACTTTCACGAGTTATATTTTTTAATAATTTGAAATTTATAAAGTCGATTACTTCATTTTAATTATTTATTCTTTTAATCTTTTAAGTTACGAGTAATTTCTTCATATTGTCAATATAGTACTCAGAAAATCATTTGATCATGTTGTCCTTTTCAGTTCGGAAATGGTTTTGTAAATTGTTCAATGTTCAGATTTGTCCGATCAACAAGGCGAAGAGCTTGAGCATCTCATCATTTCAAGCCGTTTCCTCCTTAACAAGACGTCTTTTTAAAATAGATCTATAGAAACTCATATCAAATCAAAACAAATAATATTTTGCGCATAAAACGCCCATCATATTGCATTTCACATCATGGTTGGCTTACAAGCATTGTAGAGGGGAATGGCATTTTAAATGTTCAAATAGATAATTTGCGAGAACCGAATTAAGGGTTAAATAATTAAAAAAAAAACACACACACAGAGTTCAATCACTTAACAAGTGATTCCTATATTATTGTGCGAATTTCGAATTAAATTTTTAAAATCGGATATCGAGTTATTTAATATTTAATTTTTTTTTTAAAAAAAAGACGAATCTAATAACATATTCTGAACCTAACCAAATTGAATCGGGACTCAAACTATCAGGTCCGAACACCCACTCCTTTGGACAAGGGCAAGTTGGAGGGAGACACAGCCAAAGTTGTTTTGTGGTGTTGTCAAAGTATGAATCAAAGATGTGATGTGTCCGGTAATAATTGGTTTTCTTTCCATCAATAATTCAGTGGGAATCCAATGATACAAAGAAATATCAAAGACCCGTTCAAACTTCAAACCTAATTCCCAAATATCTCTTTCTCTATGGAAAATTTTTACGTGTTTATATTTCTTCTGTCAACTTCGATGCCTCCTCCAAATAACAATTTATTCAATTCTCTCTATAAAAAGCAAAAGTTATTATTAAATAAAAAAGTTTGGAGAACGAACGTCGTGTTCTTTATCATCTGACACATGCATGTTCTTGTGTGGTTCCGATTCCGAGTACCGACATGATTCTTTCCTGTAATTGATGTAAACAATCATCTCGCATTACCTGCATAGCAGGAGTTTGAGTATTTTATAAATCTCCTAACGAGACGTCTTTTTAAAATAAAAATTTTGATACTCATATGAAATTAAATGAGGTACATTTTAATATATATCATTTTTGTTTTTTTTTTAATTTTATTTTTCGTCACGATTTGAAGGAAAGAATACATTATTATCATCATCATTATTATTATTATTATTTTGTTGATTTTTTTACTATAAAAAAATTAATAAATCGTATTGGTGTAATTATGACAAATGAAATATAATTTTTTTAATTTAATTATTATAATTAAAAGAGCAATTTTTAATTATATTTTAAAAAATTATAATAATATTATTGAAATTAAAATTTTGGAGCATGCCTAGAAAACAAAAATTGACAAAGGAAACTTACACACATTCATTCATACACATACCAAGTGGATTAGATTGTGTCGGCCATGTACGGATAAACCGTTGAAACATTGGCGGCTTTGGACTATTAGTCGACTCTTCTTCTTCATTTTCTTTTTTCTTTTTTCTTTTTATAATTTGTTGTAATTTTCCTTGTTATTTTTTATTTTATACATACGACGCGTCTCAATACATAAAGATTGAACTTTTTATTCCATTTAATATATATATGTCATGTATATAATTTTTTTAAAAATAAAATAATTAAAATAATATTTATACACGTGGTATGTATATGTTAAATAGAATAAAATATTTAATAGAATTGAAAAAAATATATTTTTGATGTACATGTTAAATAGAATAAAATATTTAATAGAATTGAAAAAAATATATTTTTAGGTTTATAGAATAAACAGGTCAACATTTTAAATACTCTATTTTACGAAATTTTTAAAATTATTCTAAAATTTAAAAAACTCAACACATTTAGTTCTCTATTTTATAGGATTTTTAAAATAATCCCAAAATTGATAATACTAAATACTTTCAGTTCTTTACTTTACGAGATTTATGGAACATTGTTTCCTTTCAATTTTAGGATCTTGAAAATCCATAAAGTAGAGTACTGAATATGTCGAATTTTTTTATTTTTAGGATTATTTTGAAAACTCCATAAAAAAAAATTAAAAATGTTGAACCCTGTATCTTATAAGACTAAAAATATAATTTCATCAATAGAGTTTAAAATAGAAAATTCAATCTGATATGTATAACGTTGATTTATACATACAAAAAACATTATCGTGGTTGATGAGTCATGACAGTGATACGTAGAGTGATATAGCCTTTGAATGAGACATTTCATAATTAATTTTTCCATAATTTTGATGACTACTTATTTGAAGAGATTTTTTTAAACATATATTTGCTCCATCCTATATATTATGTCTTAATTTTTATTTTAATCTATTTTGATATGCTTTTCATATTTCTAAAAATTAAAATATAGTTGATTTGGCTTGGGATGAAATTTCTGTTTGGTCCAACTCATAAGGTTTTCAAAATATTTTATAAGATGTTTGGAATTTTATGAAATTTTCAAAATTGTTTATAAAAAAACTTATAAAATTTCAAAATAATATTTTTGGAACTTATAAGCTCTTAAAAACAAGAAGGAACTCTTAGCTACTAGTTCAGATGGATAAAATCAGTAGAGCCTTACTCCATTCCTTTCTCTGGTCGGAATGGTCGGCTCGGCTAGCTCTCTTGGGTTATAGACAGGCTTGCAGTTGGGTTTTCAGCCGCTAGCTCTTTCTCTCTTCTTCTTCGATTAAGGTCTGGCTGCCTCTTTTGGAGGCTTTTAGTTCCCAAGAGCCGGTCAAAAGCTTGATTAAAAAGCCTAAGGGCAATTACCTTTAAGGAACTGCTTCATAACATTTTATCACTCTCATGGCTCATTGAAAAGGCATTGAAGGTAATTTTTACTCAACTTTTTTAAAGCATCTTCCAAGCTCTTTACAAATTAAATTAATATTTCATAAAACAAAATAATGATCATATTTTGTCTATATTCCATTTTTGCCCTTCACATAAGATTGCTATTGATATTGTATAGATTCAAAATAGTATAAATTATATGATTAAAAATAATCATTGTAATTAACAAAAAAAAGATGTTCTAACTTATAAAATCTTTTAAATAAATTTGACTAAACACCCCTGCTAATGGTGTAGCGTGCCTACATCATCACCGCCCCCCAGATGAAGGACTTGAGACGGATGCACAATCCCGTTTCCACAAACTGCGTCAATGATATATAAAATGTGCTATTCGATCTATGTTTCAATATTGCTCGTTTAATTTTTTATGAATCTCACAGTATAAATCATACAAACTTTTTTTTTAAATTTGTGATCAATATAAGATGATTGGCTACCTAAAAAACCAAATATGAATTTGGGCCCATATAAAAAGAGGAATGAACAAAAAAACAAAATATAAATAAAAAGAAGAAAGAGGTGTGAAAGAGAAATGAAGACTTGGTCATAAGAAATTATAGTGCCAACCAACTAAAATTAGGTGAAGTGAGTATTTGTATTTAGTATTGAGGAATTTAGGTAGCCTACTTGACACAAAACATCCAATTTCTTGCAAGCTATAAAGTGAAAAATACCAAAGAGATAAATTGGAAATTAGGAAACTCTATTTCAAAGTTTTGTCCCCATCTTCTTGGATGCTTCTATGCTATTATATTTATTATTTAATTATTAATAAAGAAAAATAATCATAATTACCAACTAATTCTTTTTTATATTAAGTAAAAAATCCTTTTTGTTTGGTTAATAATCTCATTATGATTTTTTGAATTACAAAAAATTTAACAAAGTTTTTTTTAATATAAAAATTTATTTCGAGGAATATTTTCATAATTTTTTAAAAAATTGATGAGTAATGTTACTATTTTAAGATATTGATTTCTCAGCTACAACTCTAATTACATGAAAAATTTCAATACAAATTAAGTTTTGTCGAATCTAACCAATTAGACAACAAGTATAAGTATATAATCGATCATTTTTCTTATTTTGTTCATCAATCACGTAATAATTAGGTAAATTATAATAAACTTTCTCGAGATTTTGTATAATTATGAATATCTATTCATTGTTTGAAAAATTATCAATATCCTTAATGTTTAACTTGAAATTGTCAATTCTCATTATTTTTTTTTTTTTAAAAAAATGGACAAGGTAGATGTAAAAGTTTAGGAATTCGCAAAAACAAAAAAAAAAAATATTTTTTAAAAAATAAATAAAATTATAATTTATATTTTATAATTCTAAAATTTTAAATTCAAACTTAAAGTAAATCAATGAATTGGACTACTATTAAATATAAGAAGGTATTGTTAATTTTTTAAGTAATAAAAATATTTATAATTTTATTAAATTCAAGAAATATTAAATATAATTTGTTTTTATAAATATATTATTATATTATCGTTATAATTAATTAATAATTAACTCGAACTCATAACCAATGAGCAGTTAGCAATCATTACCTGCACACATCAATACGTACTTCCATAATTACGATGCATTATTCAAATCCCAACTGTACAAAACTACAAATTTTAATGTATTCTACACCACACCCTTTATTTATTAATATCATTTCCCATATTCCCCAACACCAATTCTTGAAAAACTTGCCAATCCTTTCCGCCATTTTCAAGAAAATCTTTAAATCAGCTGAACCCGCCAGAAGCCACCGCAGATTTCGCCGGAAAAGGCAAATCACACACACTAACAGACAAAAACACACACTTCCCACCACAACAACCAGCGCAGGATAAGCTGTGGCCCACCAGGTCAACAACTCAGTCTCCGTTCAGTATTCATTAATAGCTCTCTTTCTCTGCCATGAAAACTACATTTGTTATATGCTGCTGTGGCCGGTGAAGAGTACCCTTTTCGCCATTAATACGTATCCTCACTCTGCTTTTATTACCCCACCAGAAAGTGTATCGCATTCGGACAGACAGTCACAGGCAAGAACTTTGTTTAGGTTTTTGCATTGAAAAGATGAACCAAAGCTCGTGATCGTCGAGGTATGCGTATTTATATCGACACGCTGGTTTGTGCTTCCTTTATACGTGCATTCATCGTCCTCTTGTCGCTTCTGCTATTAATTTATATGCCTCATTTCCGTTTCTGCAGAGGAAAACTGTCAGAGAGAACTTAGTATAAAGAAATGTGGAGACATCATGTTTGTAGATTTCCATAGAGTTCAGCAACAGAGGATACTTTAGTTTTTGACAGAAACCATGGAAGCCCGGCTCAAGATTTTGCACCTTTTCATGTTCTTGATTCTTAACTCGGTGGCGGCTCAGCCTGTCCCGCGGCTGAGCTCTGAAACCGAGTGGCAGGCTTTGCTGGATCTCCGGTCAGCACTTGGAATTAGAGCTAAAGATTGGCATAAGAAGGCTAACCCCTGTCTGAATTGGACCGGAATAGAGTGCAAAGACGGTCATGTAACAGGGATAACCTTGTCCGGGTTAAGGAGAACACGGGAAGGAAAACTTAATCCACGGTTTGCTATTGATTCTTTACCAAATTTTCCTTTGTTATCCACTTTTAGTTCATCAGGGTTTGAGCTACCAGGGCAGATTCCTGAGTGGTTAGGTGAAAGGCTAAGTAATCTTGAAGTTCTTGATCTCAGGTCCAGTTCAATTTTTGGTTCAATTCCATCATCACTTGGAAGTTTAAGCAGGCTTAGTTCCCTCTATTTATCCAATAATTCGATTGCTGGGAATATGCCAACTGCATTGGGGAAGTTATTTTCATTATCGGTTCTTGATCTTTCACAGAACTCATTGACAGGGCAAATTCCGGGTGAGATTTCAGCTCTTGGAAATCTCAGTAGACTTGACCTGTCTTCGAATTACTTATCCGGGGAGATTCCTCTCAGTTTCGGTTCACTTTCTACTCTTAAGCAGTTGAATTTGAGTAATAACAGTCTGAGTGCTTTCGTTCCTGCACAGCTTGGGAATCTTTCTCAGTTGATAGAACTTGATCTTGGGTTCAATTCTTTCTTCGGCTCATTGCCGAAGGAACTAGGAGGATTGAGAAGTTTGAGGAAAATGTTGGTTGGTAATAATCGGCTGGAGGGTTCTTTGTTAGATGGCCTGTTTCAGGAACTCGCTCAATTGGAGTATTTAGTTCTTTGTGAAAATTCTTTTGTCGAGACGCTGCCTGATGCAATATGGTCAATGTCCCATTTGAAGTACCTTGACGTCTCTGGCAATAATCTCACCGGTGTATTTCCAAAGCTTGTTGCTTCTGTCAATGTCACTGATGCTGTCTTTAACTTCTCTAACAATCTTTTCTATGGAAACTTGAGTTCTGGGATCGGTAAGTTTCGTGTTGTTGATGTATCAAGCAACTATTTTGAAGGGTCAGCTCCAAACAATACGGGGATCAAGATTATCCTTACAAATAATTGCTTTTTCAGTGTATCAGGACAGAGGAATTCAGAGGCCTGTTTGAAATTTTACTCAGAGAGAGGTTTATATTTTGGTAATGATAGTGGCCGTGAGCCGCTTGAACCTCCATTGGTACAACCTTCCAAGAGCAGAAAAAGACTGGTTTATGTCATGGTTGGAGTTTTTGCCGGGCTTGGCTTCATTGTCGTTCTAATAACGGGAATATTGTTGCTTCTGAAAGCATGCAATACTGGGAGTACAAATCATCAAAGAGAGAATTCGAATGTGAGACCTGTTGCAGGAGGAATTGAGCCATCTCATAAGGTTTTCATTGACTTGTCGAACGTTGGAGAGTCATTTACCTATGAGCAGATGCTCGTAGCAACATGCAATTTCAGTACTGAGAACCTTATCAAGCAAGGTCATTCTGGAGATCTGTTTCGCGGAACACTGGAGGGCGGGTACTCAGTAGTTGTCAAGAGAGTCGACTTACGTTCTACTGGAGCAGAATCTATCATGTCGGAGCTGGATTTATTTGGCAGGGTCTCGCACCCGAGGTTGGTTCCACTAGTGGGACACTGCTTAGAGGATGAACATGAGAAGTTTTTAGTTTACAAATATATGCCAAACGGAGATTTGTCCAACGCTATGTACAGACTAACAAATGGAGAAGAAGATCTACAGTCTTTGGATTGGATCACAAGATTGAAAATTGCAATAGGCGCTGCCGAGGCCATATCATACCTACATCATGAATGCACTCCTCCTGTTGTCCATAGGTATTATTACACAACATATAGAATATAGTTTGTCATTCGCTCAGAAGGTTATGACGTTAATTTTTCATGTCAAAGCTCTTTCTGAACAAAGTTCATTTTCATTGATTCATTGACTTAAGTTTTTTTGCCTTCTGAAGAGATATTGAAGCTAGCAGTATCCTTCTCGATGACAAGTATGAGGTGAGGCTTGGAAGTTTCAGTGAAGTTTGTGCTCCTGGAGCCCATCAGAGTATGATTGCAAGGTTTCTTAGGACACCACCGTAAGTTATTTCTGTCTGAGAGTTGATCTAATTACTTCAGACTATTGCCTTTTCTTTCACTTTGTCCTCTGAAATCTCAACACCTTTTTCTTTTGCGATGATGTGCAGGACTTCCGGAAAACGGCCTTCTGGTAAGAGTTCTCTACTTCAAGAAAATCAACTTATAATGTTTACATTGCATGTCTTGTTCACTCTGTTGGATTGGAAGGAACTCTATGTAGCAGGAGCTTGTTGAAATAAATTTGTTAAAGAAACATCAAACAAAATCTCTAGGAAATCAAATGTTTGATAAATTACTAACGGTATTGTTCCAAAAATTGCCAGGATCATCAACTGTTACTTGTGCCTATGACGTCTACTGTTTCGGGAAAGTCTTACTTGAGCTGGTAACCGGGAGGCTTGGGATAAGCAGCAGACTAAACGATGCTGATGCAAAGCAATGGTTGGAGAGCAATTTAACTTACATCAGCATACATGAGAAGGAACGGGTGATCAAGATTGTCGACCAATCTCTTATAATAGACGAGGATCTTCTTGAAGAGGTATGGGCCATTGCAATTGTGGCCAAGTCATGCCTGAATCCTAAGGCTTCCAGACGACCCTCAATGAGACATGTGCTTAAAGCATTGGAAAACCCTTTCAAGGTTGTGAGGGAGGAAAATTTCAGCTCTGGGAGGCTGAGACTGGGTTCGTCTAGGCAGTCCTGGACTGCTGCATTCTTCGGTAGTTGGCATCATAGCTCATCAGATAGTTCTAATACGTCGGCCCAGACGAACAGAGAAATCATTGGTGGTTTAAGGCAGTCTGAGAGAGTAGGGTCCCGTGGTAGTGGTGTGAACGAATATTCATCTTCACATAAAAGATCATCCAGTGATGTTTTTCCTGAACCGGTCGAGATGGCAGATGTTGAGAGACAGGATTGTGCTAGCTGAGGGTGGTGGTGGCGTTTGTCCATATAGTTCTGGGTTGTAAGTTATCAATAGGCTATAAGAAGAACTTGTTACGGCCCAGCAGCCAAGTAACGAGTGGTCTGAAAAGACTGCCACTCTTGGGAACAGGCTGCTGTAGTTTTGCTATACGGATTGCTTGTGTTAAGTGTAGTTGCTCAATCAGATTTTTAATTTGTACAGGAGAGCCTGCGAGAGGAGTTGGATATTGGTTGGAATCAATTTTGGAAGATTATTTTTGGTCCAAAAAGAGTTTGTATTTGTCACACTATTTTTGAGTGTTCATAGTGCTATTGGACGTTGGCAGCATCTCTCACATTCCTGTTTGCATTTAGAAATTATGGTTCTGAATTCCATACTTCATTCTTATTCGCTTTAGCTATAGGTCTTACTGCAATATGGAGAGAGAGAGAGAGAGAGGCTGTAACCTCAAACTGCATTTCATATATGATAAAATGTACATTTCCAAAGGGAGAAATTCTACGATGGACACTAACATACAACTACATTCATGCTTCCAGAATGAAGAACATCAAAACCTATATGCTCCCTCAAAATGGCACAACATAGCAGACATATGATATATTTTCATAAAGCAAGGATATCAAATTCATGGGGCATGAAATCTTCACTTGGTCGGTAGTATTTGTCAGGGGAATAGAGACTCAAATTCGTTACTTGACTGGTATAAAGGCAAGCAAATCTTTCCACCTGAGAATTGCAAAACAATGATTGAACATCGAAGTCAAGGAAATCTAGAAAAGGTAAGTTTAGTTCTCTTTATAAACAGCAAGAGTTCTGTTGATGTTTCATGTCACCTGATGTGCAAATCGAGAATTTTGATAGCCAGTTTTCAGCAGCTGTCCCCATACCTTGTGGAACTGAAAGTATTTGATAATCAATTAAAACAGTTTATATTCTAGCTGTGACAACAGACAACTAGGAATACTGAAGCTGGATAGCTAAATATGAGGTTTCTATAGTTACTAATTCTCTCTAAGAGCATCAATAGTATTGGGCTTGTTGATGAGCACTTATTACCTTTTGATGGCATTCTCGCTGTGCTTCTTGGTGACTAAGCCG
>NC_026151.1:3792369-3821698 GCF_000512975.1 Sesamum indicum
ACTGACATGATTTTTATATCAGATTCGGGGAAGGTATATTTTCAGAACTCAAAGCTGACATGTTAGAAAAGCTATTTGAGATGATGATATCCCGAAAAGTGAAAAACTGTCCAACACCAAGCTATTTTCCTGACTTGATGGTCACAACTCAGTTCTGGCATTCTGGTTAGGAAATATAAATTCTGTCGACATTTTAAAATTCAAAAGCATGGGATGTAGCCTCAAATAATTATATGGGATGTTACCTCAGTTAATTAATGGGACATCTAGATATACCTATGGCAAGCGAATGGAACTTTCTCAGTACCTGCAATTTGGCAAGCTCGGCAAGTAGCTCTTCCTTGTTCACAACATTCACACCATCAAACCTGATCACAGATAGGATGAGAAAAGGGTACTTGTCAAATGCATCACAAAATTTGCTTTCGGAAGTCAAAATACTATTCATGAGTATGGGACTGCAGTAGGGGAATCTCAAGAATCCTTGACAGAAGGACTACTACACCTGAAAGTATATTCCAGTACCAAATATCTTGGCTAGAAAACTGAAATCATTCCAGTGCCAAATATCTTGTGGCTAAAAACTGAAACCAAAGGTAGCAAGTTACCTGAGATACCATTTCAGATGATGTATTTCGTCTTCAATATGGTCACGCTCATTCCTCAATAATTGAAGTTTCTACAGATGGATGTAGCAGAAATAGAGAAATCACTGAATCAAATCAATAATTCAGGAGGAAAGATGTAGCAGAAATAGAAAGATAATATCAAAAGATCAGCAGTCGCTTCCTCGAAGAATTTTACACCAATCAGAGCAGATCTGATCAATGTAGGAGAATAAAGGGTCTGAAAAGAATTCCTCAGGAGGTTTACATCCCAGGTCATGGGAGACAGACAACTGTATTTCATATTCTAACACATAAAGAAATCAACTAGATGGGAAGGATAATATGATATTTCCGGCATCATGCTGTAGACTTGCAAAGAAAGAGATCTTTGATTCCATCAGCAGACACTTCTGTAAGCAAATGACTGGAGGATCCTCTCCAAAATGTCCATCAGCATGACGCTTCTATAAGCAAATGACTGGAGGATCCTCTCCAAAATGCCCATCAGCGTGCACTTCGATAAGCAAATGACAGGAGGATCCTCTCCAAAATGTGAACATTCTTTACAACTTAAATGGCATTATTCCAGAAAGAGCGATTTTATGATGGTCTGCCATCTTTTTTTAATCTATCAAAAGATAATCGAGACTATTTATGCCAATACACTGCAGTGGTGCTCATAGAAGTTGTTTTAACTAAGGTATAAGGCACCCAGAAAACCAGAAGTGATATTTATACCTTCCGGGTATCCCTTAATGTCCAGAGAAGTTCAACTTCGTTCTCAAGCTCCGGAACAACAAGCATTGTTCTCCAACCTAGGAAACAAATGGCATGATCTTTAATCAGACTTCAAGAATATATACTATATATCAGATCTCAAGATGAAGATGCTTATCGTGACATGAATATGGGAGTATTATGATAGAACACCATATCTAGGTCGGCAAGCTAAACAGAGGATGGATAAAATTATAGGGTTAATTACACTTAGACCCACTCTGAAAATGCTAAATAACACTTCCCACAGAGAAGTTTGAATTACACTTACACGTCCTCCAAAAATTCTTGATTTGCACCTGACTCCTTTCCGTTTGGCTTTGGACGAAAAATAATGAAATAAGTAAAAAAAATTACGTAAATTTTTTATTTTGCCCCACGTTGAACATTCCTATGTATATTTTTGTACTTATAAAGGAATAAATATATAGTGTATATATATGGAGTAATGTTAACATCATTATATTTTTAAATTATATATAAAGACATTTAATGACGGGTAAAATTGTTTTTGCTAATGTCAGCACTTTTTTGTCCAATGCCTAACAAGAAGGGTCAGGTGTAAACTATGAATTTTTGCTACCTTAGGACAGTTAGAGTTACTGCCGTCTTTTAATGGGGTTTCCCTTCAAAGCAACTAACACTTCTCCTTCTGACCAGCACAGGGGGTGGGGGTGCTAAGTGTAATTTTGAAACTTCTTTGGCGGAAAGTGTAATTTCACATTTTGAGGGGGGTCTAAGTATTAACCGCAAAATTATTTTAAAACTTCACTTCCAACTAACTGACTGAGTTCTACATGTAGCAAGTCGCCTTCACATCCCACCATAAACAGTTTCAGTTGCCATTATATCACAATATGTGGTAGATCCGATTGATATAAAAATCAGTAAGAAATTAAGAATGAATTAATTAAAAACTAGATCTTAGAAGTTTAAGAAAAAAACAGTTGTCACACACCACTTGAATACAAATCTTGAGTTCGATAAAAGAACAATCACAACACTATTAAAAAATTGCCATCAAAATATCTAATTCTGAACCTTTTTTCCTCCTGTATAACATTCTAGACTAAATAAGCAAATATACTGGAGTCAGTATGAATAAGAAAAGCTAAAAAAGCATTACAGCAAAAATGAAAGTAACTGTGAAGACATACCTAGAACTTTTTTACTGCGCAAAATATCTCCATATATGTGATCTCCAACATAAAGCACCTAAAAAAGCAAATGTGAGTTGCCACAAGTTTCCGTCGAATCAAAACCACAACAAACCAAGGGCCCCAACACAAATATTTATTCTTCCCTCCACACACTATATCACAGTCCAGAAACAAATCTTTTACTTTATGCATAGCCCCTCAATAGTGATTCAAAGTTTATAATTTAGTCTTTGTGAAGCACATTGTGTTTAAATTTAAGTGGATTTAAGTCAATAATATGCTCGAAATTGCAGGAAATAATGAGCTCAGCTGCTAAAAATAGATTAGCATCTTTAAATTATCTAAAACTAAGTGTGACAAAAACAAAAGGGAAGAAGATTTGAACAACTTCCAGTATCAACCTCATTTGCCTCATAAAAAAAAGGAGGACCTCAAAATAAATCCAAGAACCTACCTCATAACAGTAACATCCACAGACCAGTGTCTTCGTAATATTAGCTAGTAACTTGGTCCATTTTCCAAAAAGTGGCACAATGCAGCCTCTTGCTTTCATCTATATACTTTAGTATTTCAAATTGTGCTCGTGTTGTGGATGGCATAGTCCACTATAAAATTTTTCCATGTGAAATGGATAAAAACCCAAAAAGGCTAGAAAGAAATAGACATCCCTACTTGAGGGCAAAGAATACCTGGGAGCTGGATTCTATAGACAGCAATTTATGCAGATGACCAACATTTCCTCCCTGAAAATGTAATTTCAGAAAGAGTATCAACCAAGTGAGTGAAATAGACTGAAAAACAACAATAAAAAAACTAAACCTTGTGTGATTCATCTCTTCTTTCACACAACATTATAAATATACATATAGATTCTGTACGATCTAGGCATACCTGGAAAACTTGGCAACTTTTGTCTAGGCTCTTCAATGGCAACCTTAGAGAAGAATCTACCTGGTTAATGAACAAGAAACAAAGTCAATAGACTTGCAAAGAAGCAGTGTCCACATCCCTTCTAAGACCATGAAAATGTAAACTAACCCGAGGCATAGGAGTTCCATTATCTGTATTAAGAAGCATACCCGACTCAGGATCAACTTCAAAAAGATTGGCACGGTTTTCATCATGGAAAAAACTTGGTTTAGCACTGTTCAGAATGAGTCGTAACATGTAATTATCAGAAGAATTGCACGCAGAATTGCCAGATTCAGTTGGCTCATTTATCAGTCACCAGGGAGTGCATGCAATTTTTTAGGGTAAAGCATGTAATGTGCACTTGAAACACATGATCAACCTTCCATCAAGAAGATCTCCTGATATAAAGTTCAAGAAAATCATTGAATCAAGTGGGTCATCCTGATTTGGACACTGCCACCTAACCACACAATGTTATCCGAGAAAAATATGAACAAATATCAACTTTCAGAATTTCACAAACTTTCATGCTGGTCAGTGAAGTTAGTGACCAATAAATAGGACAGTCGAAATATAGTTTTTGCTCACGGGAAATACTTCTAAATTTGGCTCAATGATAAACTAAGATGGAAAAAGTCAGCAAATGATCATTGTAATTTGTTGTCAGAAGACTTTCAAGATTCAAGAAAAGCTTAGGACCTGCCAGTAATAACAATATCGAAATACTTGAGCCAATCAAAGCTCAGAGCGGAGCAACCATCCACTTCTCTTGGTCCACATAGGAAGTTCATTACGATATTCGTATAGTCCCATAGGCTGCAGCAGAAACAAAAGTTATTAGTTAGCCTTCACAATAAAATGAAACGTATGGCAGCATCTGTTCTTTCGTGCATATTTATTACCGTTAACAGAGAACAGTTTCTGAAATTTAGAACATACAATCAGTGAAGATTATGCTCCACAAGTACCATGAGGAGAAATACAAGGAAGAAAAAGGGCAACTGCTGTCCATTACTTCAGAGGAAATTCAGTAATATTTGAAAAACTTAGAATGTTATTCATCAATATCTTCCATTTTCATTTCAATCAGTGAGCAAAACGTTATTCTATCACCCCAGATTTCCTACAATTGAAATCCATCATTAAGCTGCTGATGTTCAACTGATTTCTCAAATGTACCTTAGTCATCTATAGTGGGAGCAAGTGCAAGAGAGGGAGCCAGTCGGGAGGGCAAGAGCATTAAAATCAGTAATCTGTCGAGAGCAACAGCTCCTATAGTGATATTACATTATATGTGCAGTCAACATAAATACACACACATACACGCATATATGTATTAGTCCTAGGCCTATGAGTTTTGAAGTCTTGTTAGTCAAGTGCTAAGTTTGGTGAAATTCTGCTATTTGTTTGCATGTGTCAAGTTTGGATCTCTCTGCCTATAATCGTGAAGTCTTTTGCTTTAAAGAAAAGTTTACAAAACATTAGTCAAATTGAGAAAAACCCTAGCAGTTATTGCCTTCAACTGCAGACTCTTTTCTCTTTTCCTCTTTTCTTTTCATTTTCTTATTCATTTTAGTTTTTCATCAGTGCCTTCCACCTAGGGTGGGCGTTCGGATCGGGGTATTTCAAGTTCCGGCCCGACCCAATCGGGTCAGGGTTTTTCCTGGAATATTTTTTGTAAAAAAATCCGGGTATCAGATACCCGATTTTTAAAAGCCAGGTCGGATCTCGGGTAGTACCCCTCTGCCCTAGCTATCCGATTGGGTGTCCGGTATATAGAAAAATAATAATTATTTTTATTTTCATTTCTCCCCCTCTCAATCTTCTTCTTTCTAGTTCTTCTCGTTTATTCAAATCTAATTCTTCTTTCACTCCCAACAAAAATCCATCTTTCATGTTCTTCTTATTCTCACAATTTATATTTTGAACAAACCCTAAAATGTAGGTGAAATAAATTTATCAAACCCAAATGTTAGTGTTCAATATTAATTTTCTTATGTTTTTAGTTTTAGTCTATTTATTCACGCATTTCATTGTTTAGTTTAGTTGATTCAACTTAAATTTTTAGTTTTTACATTAAAATATTAATAATGTATAAACTTAAAACTAAATTTTTAATAAATAAAAAATAGAACAAAAGAAACAATTTCTTGAAACAAAGACAGAGGCTGTCGAAACAGCCTCTGTTTTGTCTTCAGCTCCTGATCTATTTTTTAAAATGTGTGCCTCTTTATTATATATATACACACACACATTTATATATATTTTAAAAAAAAGTCGGTACCCGACCCAAACCGTGCAAAACCTGACCCAACGCCCACCCTCACTTCCACCCATCTTTCTCAATTCCCTGTTCCTCTCTTCTGGAAGTATTTTCCTCCTCCAAGTATTGACCATGCTCCCCATAGCTGCCACCTTTCTCACAAAACAACGCACGGCCTTCCAGCATCACTGACTTCCAAACTCAACTCAACTCTCCACCAAATCTGAAGTACTACAACATAAACCTCTACTTAAATTTAATAAATACTGGACCAGCTGAAGACACCCTCTCACCCAGAGCGTGCTGGAATGCTCCGGAGGTCACACGTTAAAGGAAAATTATGTGACTTAGAGATGGAATAGAGGTTGGTTATACTTATCACGATAACTTTCCATACAAAATTTTTTGAACCATTTGCAACATAAATTTCATGATTACATGCATCATTTGACTTCTAATAATAAATAATTTTGCTGGGGGATTCATTACCTGTTAGTCACCAAAAATGTAGCCCGGCCAGAATCTCTAAGCATCTTTAGCATGGGAACAATTGAGGCATCCTCATTGATGTATCTGATAAGACGAGAAAAATTGGAAATATAAGATTTATGTTTAAAACAATGAGGGTCCTGTGTTAATATAAATCAACACTAAGTAAAGAAATAATTACTTGGCAATAATTCGGATTATTCTTAAATCATACAATGGGATTACTAATTAATATTCATTTGCAAAGTATGAGCACCTGCACATCTATATAAAATCACATAAGCGTTAACAAGGTTAACTTGAAAATAATTTACAAGAGGGTATATTGGCAGAATTTCGGACCTCTAGTTAAAACAGTTTGTACCTGTTAATTTGTAAATGATATTATAGCAACCAGCATATTTATAAGACCTAACTTGATTTAACCAAATGACAGCTAACAACAAGCTTTGTATTCATATAATTGGAACCACACTGATATGTATTTCAACAATCACGACCACATTTATAATACTTAGGCTTTCGCCATTCAGATTGATGCAGACCAATTTCAACAATATTTGGCATTTAATTCACTCAGCATTCAGAGAATTTATTGGCCTTTGCATCAGATGAAATATCAATGGTTATCATATAAAAAAGATATCAAAATATGGCAGCATCTACCCTTCATAAAACTCCCTATCTATAAAGGCTAACATCCATATTTAGTTTATTTATTAGCCACCAAGGTCATTTACATAAAAAAACCTAACATCATTTAGATAACCTTGCGTTGCAAGATCCATCTCAAACAAAGTAAATGCAAATTCTTTAGTAAACTAAAGATCATGATGCTAAAAACTTCAGATCATATCCTCTCTGAGAAGAATCTGCAGCCAAGTTACCATTTTCTTAAACTCTTCTTAAGTCATTTCTTTAAGTTAAATTAGTGAACCCAGAAATTATCCAAATGTAGATATGAAATGACGTCATACGAGGGATTAGCTCTGACACATCAATCGATTCATAACAAAAATGGTGACCCCAGGATCCAGTTCCGGAAATGCACTCTCGCCCGTCACTTGATCATTTGGTTTTGGACAATTGTAACATTATCATCATCCATGCTGGTGATACCATTCCAATTCAGTGATTAGGAAAATTTAATAAGGTAGATATGGATTTCAACTTGTGGCATCTGTCAAGATCATAGTGACAATAGTAGCATTCTATATTTGGTCAGGATCATATGTAATATCAATCAGCGAGTAATATGTCACTGGACATTCAAAATGACTTGGTGAAAAGCAGCATCACTCATGATAACTCAATTTAACAAAATGTAGTAGTGATGCCGGTATACATGTTATGACAATATGAGTTTGTTTGCTTAACAAATTTGGAAGCAATTTTGTTATCAACAAAGGAAAAAATAGAAACTAATAGTTTAATCAAAAGTGCAAATTTTCTTAAAGTGAGGAGGAGGTTGTCATATGGCATGTTAAGAAGCTAGATAGATAAAGCTCAGATTCCACATAAGGTACGGATGATAGTGGTTTTTAGTTCTGCACAAGATATTTGCACAAAAAGGAGATAGATGGCAGCAAAATTGCTGCAGGTGTTAAATTTTGTCTGGAGTTCACCAATGTTGTGTCATCCTTGGAGTCTCTGTGGTCAACAATGTCAACAAAATTGTAATATAGATCACATAAAGGTCTAGGTCCGTTTAAATTCTGAAAGATAACTAAGTTGACTCCTTTAAGGAGATGTGCAATAGAGTGGTCCGTCATAAAGGCTACAACAGGTGATGTTTGATAGTAGCATCAGCTTGTAAACCATAGGAAAAACACACAAGAACACCTTGTGGCTTATAAGATGTACTAAAGATACTAGCAAATTGGTCCAAATATATTGGCAGTACACTACTCTGCATTTTCAAACAATTGCTTGATTTTTCAATACCTTTTAGGATCTTTTGCAACCATCTTCTTTAATGTCCCATCACGATGGCACAAATCAACTGCAGCTCGGACATCTTTATACATACGAGAGTAGCTGCAAAATCATTATGTGGCAAGGATAAGAATATGATCGACTTCAAATAGAATAGCTAACTGAATGAAAGTTAAAGTCATATGCTCATGTTCAACATAGCCAATAGCTAAGTTTAGTTAGATAGTTTCTTCTCTTCAATATAATTTTTCTATCCATGGTTCCAGCATGTATTCAGAATGTGATACCGATACCAGAAATGGCCACACAAAAAAAAGTATTTTGGAATCAATGACATGAAGTTAATGATCTTGTACATTTTAAAGCACAGTTTTTATGTTAGCTCAAAACTTCCTTCCATATTTCATGCGTAAATACGAAAGTCAACACATTTGTGTATAACTTGTGGCTATGACTACACATCAATGATATATATGTTTACTTATCTGATTGCCATTATTTGCAGAAATTGTTTACTCAAAAAGTGTTTTATCCTCGTGATACAACAATATAACCAATTTATGCTAATATTAAAGCATAACTTGTAGGGGGCAGAAGTTTGACAGTATAAAACAGGCTAGAAGTA
Source organism: Sesamum indicum (assembly GCF_000512975.1). NCBI lineage: Eukaryota > Viridiplantae > Streptophyta > Magnoliopsida > Lamiales > Pedaliaceae > Sesamum > Sesamum indicum. The sequence goes on from NC_026151.1 coordinate 3,801,139, forward strand.
AGCACTTGCTCGGGAAATCTTTTTCTACAAAAGCAGTTTAAATGCAAAGAAGCAAATGTAAGAACTTGAAAGGAATAATCCACAACTAATTATTATATCAACTAAAAGTGGAAATAGAAGTAGAAGGACCGTTAATGTCATATATTTAACTACTGCTTCATTCATTAGTACAGGTAACGTGTACACTCTTTTTTATTATAAGAAATTATGTCACTCAGACTCTTCAAATTACTTCAAGGTAACTATCCTATTTACATTATATAACTACATCCAATCCCATCTTTGGAACTTCAAATGTATATGACCCCTTAAAACCCATGGCCAATACCTCATAACATTCTAGATAGCAAGGTTCTTTCAATCATAAGGCCACACTACGGTCTTCTACTCTTATCTCTACAGAGGAAAAGATTCTGAAGTTTGACTGCTCAATCTAACATGAACGTAAAGTTAATCACAGGAAAAGCATTGGTAAGATTCATCTTTGTTTACCTTCATAGGTACGAGTAAAATTAAAAAATGAAATGCTTAGGTTTCACTTCTAACATTCACCTCCGATCAAAAACCCCTAGGAGGACGTCTAATTGTATAAAAATGCCACACAACATCATATTCATAAATAAAAAAAAGACTAGATTTTCAAAATGCTAGTGGTTGGGTAACAATGCTACATTACTTATATTAAAAGAAAAGCACACCTTTTAGAAATAAGACCCCCCCTGCTGGTGGTAAAGGATGATCATGACCAAACAAAAGTACATTAGACATGGGGAAGGAAATTTTCAAAATGTCTTAACCATTCATAAAAAGTTCAGTAACTGTCAGAGATGGAGTATTAGTTCAAAATTACTAATCTTGATCTAACAACAAAAAGAAATGCCATAAGGTTAAACACATTCACAAAATATATTGTGTTTTTTCTCCAGAAGATAGAATATTACAGCATTGTTTGATTGAGAGAAGCAAGAAAACTAGATATATAACAGATGCTTGGGACAAAAGTTTGCACCAATACTCTTACTCCCGCTGAAACTGTACACGGACTGTTGTCATCAAAGTCAACAGATTGTGCAAACAAGAATGCAATTTGTTACAGCAATGTATGATCAAGAGAAGCAAGGGAACTAGCTACTATTACTAGTGCTTAAGATAAAAATCATTAGTACTTCTCTTACTCTGCTGGAATTTTTCCTGGATTGTTGTCCTTGAAGTCAACCAGTTGTGCAAATAAGTAAGCTTCAGCCAGAGAGAAAAGGGTATCAATTAGAGCATATTCAGGCTCATCGAATGAATCACGGATCAATGTACTCCCATATGTGGCAACTTTATCTTCCTTGGACAGCTCTCTGAATCCATGATAAGCCACCTTTACATACTTGTGCCGATCCATCTGCAATTTATAGAACCAAAGTACAAATTTACAGATGAAACTAGAATCTAAGGAGAAAGACATAAATGACAGAAAAATTTCTGAAATAATATTGATAGCACGGTCATACTGAGCAACACAAACCTTCAATATATTGCCTCTCTTTTTATCTAGAACTAGTCCTCTGACCATGTAAGTCCAGTCAAACGACCATTCCAGCAACTACACGAAGTCAGTTGAGTTAAAATGCCAAACATCCAAAGATCAAAAGCAAAAGCAACTAACACAGAGGGCTGCAAGGATTCTCACAAATGACAATAGAAGTCCTTTCAAATTTTATTTTGTTTGTATTCCTTATATCAGCTTGAGGGCTGCAGTGGGGGCTGGGGACAATAGATTCAACTCCCCAAAGGTGCAACTATGAATAATTTTTCAGTCACTTAACCCATGGATGTGAATGATTAATAATGTTACTGAATTCAATTGCTTTTATTTTCAAACAACTTCTGCCAGGAATGTGTACGACCAATCAGAAGACAAGAAGACAAACCTCTATAGGGTACCCCAAATCATTAACCAGCTTTTTGACGGTCCCTTCATAGGCAAGCGATTCAAACGTCTCTGGTTTGTATTGTGCCAAAGTATAATCCATATCAAATCCAACGGCAACAATGTTCCTCATGTTTAGAGATCTATTGCAGAAGATTTGTTTTCCTATATCAATCTTTCGTCCTCCTTCTGGAGATGACCATACACACAGACTTTTATCACCCTCACTGGAGCTAGTCTTCTCGAACTGCATTGTTTTGCTATCCATAATATTACTGGTGTAAAGTTGATTATCGCTTGAATCTGTTTAAGAAAAAGAAAGCATACTGCAAGTAAAAATGGTGCCGAAACCACGCCACTCACACCACAAATATATCTACACAAATAGAAATAAATCAGCCAAAGTATCCAATTTACTGGTACTCCAAAAATAAATAAATTAGACAAACCAGCACCAGCTGTACCGGTAAAGTCAACTGTTCTGTAATGATGCAAGTACATATATGCTGCCCACTTATTTCATATGTTTCCAAAAGCAGTTCTTACAAGAGATCTTATCAACTAATTAATTCATTGCTGCTATAGCAACCAGCAACCATAAATGAATTCATATATTTCCAAGAGAATATCACATTCAAAGAACCTTCCAGTAATTATCTAATACGAGCATATGTGGCATACTCCCATTTCTGTGCACAATCACTTTAACTATTTTTAAAACATTATATTATTTTAAAAATATATTAATTAGATTAATGAAATAGTAAAAAGTATAAAAAAATGAGAAAATAATGAGAGAAGAAAAATAGATGTGGAAATTGAGGAAAGAGAAAATTGAAAGTTAAGAAGAGAAAGAAAAATGAAAAGTTGAGAAAAAGAAAAAAAAATAAATATTAAAAAAATAAAAATTAGCATACTGAAAAGATTGAAGACACCAATAGGGTGCTCTTCAATTATAAATAGTACAAGTGTCCGCAAATTACCCAACCAGTGGGAAAGTAATTAATAAAGCATTAAATTTCAAATCAAGCAACAAAGAGAAAATCTTAAGAGGTTTACATGTCATGAAAAAGAATTTGGCAATAAATAAAGAAACACACGAGGAGTTTCTTTATCTTTCCATATTCCCTCCCCTTCACGCTGGTATTGAATGAAACCAGAGACAGTTACATCTGTTGTGGTTTCTATTAGTAGCAACACATATTTCATTGTTTAAGAGTAAGGAGTAATAACTGCAGGCAGAGGTAAAAGGGCAGACAAACAGAAAACAAAGGATTAATACAAACAGCCAAAATGAGTAGCATCTTACCTTAGTAGTCAAAATCCACTACCCAAATGTTAATTTCCCAGTCTCTAAACATATATAGCAAGATATACTAATGCTAGCCTAGATTTCATTAAAGTAATTTCGAATAATATCAGTTGGATTCCTCATATTATTTATAACCTCAAATGCTAGCCCCAGCTTCCTACGAGTCCCATTGTTAAACTATTTATAAAGATTCTCCTAAATGCACTAGAGCTTGAAGAAGAACTGGCCTGATGAAGAGGAGAAAGCATCCCTTTAAAGTGGAAGAAAGGAGTGGAAGCTGGCTTATCTAATATTATAGCTGAAGGATGACACATTCTAGAAGCAGTTATTGTAGTCTCGACCAAAACTATGTTCACTTCCTAACCTTCATCAGCTTTCGGGTGCATTCTTCTTACCAAACACAAGTGCAATTTCATAAATTACAGCTCGTCCTAGACTACACCACATAGAAACTCGATCATCACACAAATTATACTCATCCAGCAGAAAAAGAACACATGAATTCTTCAACTTTGGAAAGAAATTATGAAATGAATTTAACTCCTTCAGTGCAAAATGTCAAAAATAAGGCATAGGAGTTCAAAAGACCATGGACAATCCCCAGAATGAATTTGACTCCCAGCCATTAGTATTATTTTACTTCTTAAGGTCTTTATCACCAACAGAACTTGTTGGCCTCTCTCTCTCTCTCTCTCTCTCTCTCTCTCTCTCAACTCAACCATGCAACTACTCCATCCTAATTCACAATGGAAATACCAAGATAGAATCAATCATGCATGTTGAAATTCAAGGAAGCAGGATGGCATGCAAAGCAGAATTTCATCAAAACAGTAGAATTATAAAAAATAAAAAATAAAAAAGAAGATTTATTTTCACTCCACTCACTAGAAGTCATAAACCCCCAACTCAAAAATCCAACAAAAAACAAAAACAAATAGAAGGGGGCGCACACTCAAGATCAACCGAACAAAGACAAACCTCTGCTGCAATCCACCTTCCTTCTACCCGGAACCTGATCAGAGATCGACGAAGAAAAACACCGGGAATGAAAATGCAAAATTCTCGAAGAAAGTGAGGTTGAGGAGGTGGATGGGGAGGGCGAGGAAAACAAGGAGACGCAAAGTGAAAGTGAGCGCCCTTTGGCGATACGCATCTTCGAATTATATAGCCATTTCCCAGTAAGCCGAGGAATATCAAGCGGCAGGACTAATTGCAACCCACGAATCGAACCCGATACGCCTTGTTTCTGCAGACACTCCAACAGAGGCATTAAATATAGAGATTCACCTCAAAATTCGTTCTCTGCTCAGCCCTCGCCCACCAATTCGTAATTTTATTCGAAAGAGCGGGGAATCTCCCGTATCCCATTCAGTTAGGAGGAACCAAATTCGAATTCCCACCAGCTAGAGAATGGGTTCGCGCCACGTGTCGCCGGAGCGCGGCGTTGCTGACGTTGGTGGCATGGTGAATGTGCGCTGTTGAGGTGGTGTTGGTTGTGGATTCTTGGCTTTTATTTAGTATTTTTTATTTATTTATTTATTTATGGAGAACTTATTCTGCGCTCATATTTGGAGTAGTAACGGAAAAACTGACAGTTTGGGATATGGAGATGAAGAAGAAGAAAAGTGAGGAAGACGCCACCGGCGCATTCTAGCCCAAGTGGAGTGGGGTAGTAGATGGGGACTACACCCAACTTTCCTGCCTGGAAATATATTTTCAATTTATTTTATTTCTTTAGAAATAAAAATATTTTTTTTAAGGTCACAAATTTACTAATTTTATCTTTCTTCTTTTCTTTTAATTTAATTTTTCTGCTTTATCCACGTTTATTCCTTTCACGATTCCAGAATATATTCGTCACTTGTACAAACGTTAATAAAAATTACTTATATTCCTGATTGATGAGAATTTTTATTAGTAAATTTTTTAAAAAATTTTATGTCCAAAATTATTTTGGTATAATATTAATTTATTTATTTATTAATATAAATTAAAATTTTTAATTAGTAAAATTATAAAAAAAAAAAAATTTTTGATTTGTTTTTTTTTTTCCACCTACTAAACAAAGAAAAATCCTACTAAATTTGCTCTGAGCTGAATAAAGAAGGATCGAGACTCCAAAAAGCCCCCCACTCTCGGTGGTTTAATTAAAAAAAAATCTTGTATTATATTTGAATTTATTTTTGAAGTGTTTTTATTTTATATTTTAAAATAAAGAGAGAAAAATAAATTTAAATTAGTGTGTGTTGAATTTGTTAAACGAACACCTTGGGGAGATGGAAAAAGGACAAAGAAGGGCAGAAATGAAAAGAAAGACGAAAAAAACCGAGGAAGATGTGGTGGATTACATGCAAAGCACTTAGTGTCTTTTAATCATGGGCACATAATGAGATGGAACACCAGAGATAATGTATACTCCGGGTGGCATCAAGACTCGAATCATTTTATTCATCAATGATAGTCAAAAAGGAAATGAACATGAGCAATGAAGTTATGTGACAGCAAATCAGAGTGGCGCAGCGGAAGCGTGGTGGGCCCATAACCCACAGGTCCCAGGATCGAAACCTGGCTCTGATATATAGAGTGGCTTCCTACTGATTCATTTTTTTTTTCTTTTTTAAAACAAATATTTATGTTAAAAAGTTGATATCCTTCTCAGTGTCAAATGGGGATGTAGCTCAAATGGTAGAGCGCTCGCTTTGCATGCGAGAGGCACGGGGTTCGATCCCCCGCATCTCCATTCTTCTCTTCTTTATATTTTTTATTAAATGATTTTCTCTTTTAATTTGAGGTTCGGATTTCGGACCCCCACCACCATCTTTACCGTTAAGCCACACAAACCACCATGTCACCGCTCCTCGCCTCTCTAATCCCCTCTATCGCCACCGCTCAGCTGCCGCTAAAACCTCCAAACTCTCCCCTATCTCAATTCCCCCACCGCTCGTCCCCTGAAATCAACACAATCTCACGGCGAAATGCAGCCGTTTTGCTCTCGTCAATCATCACTCCACTTCTCCCTTCTTTCCTCCAACCACGCCTCGCCTCCGCGTTGTCATTCGGCATCTGTATTCAGCTTTTTTCCTATCTCATTGCGTGGAAAAACTTCTAGATCGTATGTGTTTATTAGTTATTTGTTTTTTTATGTTTGATTAGCAGGACCAAAGGAATGGCTGAAAGAGCAAAAGAAGAAGTCCGCCAAGTTTCTCTTAGCTCCGGTCGATGCCTCTCGCAACATCCTTCAGTCTGCCTATCTCTTACTAAGTAACATGCTGCTTTTACTTCTTGGCAAGGCTTATGTGATTGTCATCTTTTTTGTTTTGTACTTAATTTTGTGAGCATGATCCATCTGTCTAATTATATGAAACGTGAGTCTGAGTTATTTGTGTAACGTAGTGAAAAGTGAAGCAGAGTTCGGTGAAAATGACTTGGAAGAAGTTCAAAAGTTGTTTGTTTCGGCTGCTAGAGACTGTGTTCCTCAGGACAGGAATTCTTTCGTTGAGTTCCAAGCTAACACTGGAGTTGAGGTAACCATCATTGTTACTGTTTCAACTTCGTATAGTACATACGAGGTTTATCCTGTACTGCTGAATCACTGTCTACAGAGTAAAGCAATTTAGTAAAGAAAAAGTGTAAGAATGGAGGCAAATGGAGAAAGACAAAAGTTACTAGCTTATTTGCTATGAACGATCCATAAATTTGTTATCTGAAGTACTGTGACTTTTAGGTTTGCACATTCCGGTTGATTGTGAAAAATGCATCATCTTTGCTTGATGACAAAGATCCAATCAAGTTAGAAGCTGAAGCCAAGCTCAGTGATCTCGTAAGGTATGTCTTTGGTCAGTCATTGTGTCTAGCTTTCTGTTGCTACTATATACTTTGAATCATGTGAAGACATGGAACTTGTGAAAATCTCAACGGAAGCTGTGGAAATAAGCATTTTGATTGTAAGAAGAGAGTAATCTTCAAGAAGGATAAACTGCAAACTTGATGCTCTGTTTTCTATATCTTCAAACGGATGATTACAGTGTAGTATATATAGGCATCATTCTGTAACTAACAAAACTAACTGAAGCCTTACTAATAAAAGTGCTAACACGACTAAATAAAACGGGTAGGGTAAAATTACAACTTAAAATAATAAAAGCGCTTCTATTAGGATAAAAAGCTAAAGAGCGTGTAACGCTTCATCCTTCTTCCTGGCGATGGCAAGCTTCTGAGCATGAAAGCTGCTGGATATCTTAGCTACAATTTTACAGAACTGCATGTTAAAAATGATCGCATCAGATTTATTCCCTAATGTGTCTGTTGCTGACTGCAGATCATTTTCTTCTCTTAATGGCATTGCAAGGGAAAGTGGGGTTCAACTTACTTCAGACAGGTATGAAAAGAGAGGGATAAGGATATCATGCCTTCCTAGAGTAGCTTTCAAATTTATGATACTAACCAACAGTTGTTAATTTGAAGTTATCATATATTTATATGCTATTTTGACTCTGGATATGGTTCACTTATCCTCTGTGCAGCAGACAAAGAGCTGCAGATGCACTTAAAGATACAATATCTTCACTAAACAACTTTGAGCAGGTTATCAAGGATTGTCTTCAAGTTTGATGACTTCAATTCTGGCAAGCAGGTTTTGACCGCTACTTCTTTGCAGATGTAAAAAGAATGTATTGTAAAATAGGTGCTATCTTTATTATTAGTTTCACCAACATTGTTAATTACAATTTTTCTGCACTTCAAGAAACAAAAATTGAGTAGCGTTGGACATTTATGGATGACCAGAGACTGATTCTCAAGGTAAAATTATCGTGTTCACGTAATGATGCATGTGGAATTTTAAGTTTGATTATGTTGACTGCAAAAGTTTATACTATTTGTGTCAAATTTGATTGGGTATCATGAACTTTTTGTCTTGATGTAGTGGTTAATGAACATAGGTCCGTACATTGCTTGTCTGGATCATACAGCCAATTGCTTAAGATTTTCAAAATGTTTTTGGGTCATGACTGACTGATGCCAGATTGAGAAAATTCCCCCTTCCTATATGCACCGCAACCGCTACTTTTGACATTCTGTGGCTCCGATCTTGATAAGAAAACGAAGACAAGCAGCTCTGTTATAATTCAATAAAATGTTATTTGCAGACATGTCTTCCACTTATAGAATGAGTTCCCAAGATTATGTTTTATTTGTCTATGCAATAGAGAAAATTGTTTAATTTTCCTCGTTGATTATAAATCCACACATATGCAGACAATGTCACATACGGGCGCTACTCTAGTAGCTCCTTAATCCCGCTTAATGCTTAATGTACGTTCTAACACTAAGGCCAGCACAAAGTAATTATAAATATTAAGTATATAAGATTAGTAGTAGTTAAGATTAACTTCTTTTCTGTCTAACTACAACCACATTTTAGTTGAATAAGTATGAGAAAGTTTGATATACTCAAGAGAATTCATAAATGAAGTAGACAACAAATGTTGTTTTATTACAAATACTACTGATATGTGATTAGGAGTATTTACTTAGACTATTTTAGCTATTCCATAAAATAATAGAATAGTATCACTTTTACCATATTAACTATTAAATTGTTTTTTCAGTCGAAAGTCTGTACTGCTTTATGGAGGTTGTCATTACTCGAGATAAATGAATGTTTCAGAGTTCTTAATTGCAGGAAGTATTGTATAGTCAACAGTGTAGAAAACATATACTGTATTCAGTGACAAACTTAAACGTTACTGTGTATTAGATTGCCTGCAAGTTTAATTGATGAATTGATTGATTGGTGTCTGTAATTTACAGTGTATTTGTTTCCAGTTAGGCATTTCATTTGGCCAGTCCTTCCGTTACATGATGATTTGTGATTTTGCTATAGCAGGGGCCATTAAGGTGCAATAAATTGGGGCAAAAGGAGTGTAAAAGAAATGCCTAATATGTTCTACACTGAGAGAATATTTACTACAGCTCGAGATTGTTTTACAACTCTTGATATAGCAAACATGATCACATGCAGAAAAATGTGAGGTCATGGACCTTCAGTTGAGTACAGGCAATTGTAAATAATTCCAAAATTAGGCATGTTGGTGGTTTCCTTTCGCAGCAATTCCTAATTTTTTTTCTCTCGTGTTGATAGAGTTGCAAAGTGGGTGCTTTGCTGCCATTTAACTTTATTATGTGATCCCGCCAGCTGCAATTATCACTTGCAAAACCTATAACAGATGCTAACAAGAAATAATGCCTATGTGTATACTGTAAGTGAAAGTTTGAAAGTATAGCATATACAACTCTCAATTTGGCCTCATGAACTACTTTGATTGGGTGAACCAGAAGCCTGCAACAAATACAAGCGACCGCATGGTGTCCCATCATCTGGGTGAGTTTGAATTGATCTGGGCAACTTGCGTAGCTTGTTAAACAAATTTAGCGGATCTTGTAATAAACCAAAATGAGCATCTGGATCACCAATCTGTGAAAGCTTAACATCAGAAAAACCTAGAGACGGCAGTAGTTGATCTGGCCAATCACAATAGAAGTGGAAGGTGGAGCTGGATAATGTGGTTGCTTGTCTGTTCATGAAGTCTGCTAAGAGCACTGTGTTGGTAATATTGCATTTCTCTGCAATGATTTTAAGCACATTTATGGCATGGGAATGAGAGAGATAATACAGGATTCCCTCCAGAATCCAAACTGTACTCTTCTCTGGCTCAAACCCTGATATTTGGAGCTTTTCGATCCAGTCATCTTCTGTCAGGTCAGCTGCTACTCTGATCAATGATTTTGCCACCATGGTTGGATGATGATGTTCATTCCTGGAATTTGCTGCTGCCTCTACAATAGTTGCTTTTGCATGCAAAACGTCAGGAAAATCAACCTCAAAAACTGTGCTTTCTTTCAAGCAGCTTAGACGATATGATCTTGCATCCATTCCTGCATGTAGGAGGTAGCTTCTTTCAAACTTGATTTGTTATTTTTACAATCTTCAGTTGACTCTGATTCTTAGTTGCATCTCTGCCATTCTTAGTAAATTAGAGATATAGCAGAATACTAACTCTGTAGAGAGAGATGGTTGTTGTTATTCTCTTGATAGTTGGATTTTTGTTGCAGGACCCTTTGATAGATAGGCTAACTGTGAGTTGGGGCCTGGGGTTCAAATTGGATCAAAAGTTCTGTAGAAATAAATACTCTACAAGTGTGGGGTTTTCTCTGTATTCGTATAACAGATGTAGTAGAAAGGTAAGGGAGAAGTCACTCTATTTTTTCATAGCCTCTCTAGATTATTGATGGAATAATGATTTCTATTGTCCATAGAGGGTTAAAAGATGCATCTTATTAACAAACAGAGGATTCTTTGCTTTTATGTTTTTCACACTTTGAGACTGAATGGTAGAAATTTTAGAAGTGCAGTACCATATTTAGAAGGAGCTTAAACTTAAGAAAACATACAATATTTAGCCAGTATTTGTAGGTGTTAAAATAAATGTGTTTCTTCTGATAGGTATCTTTAGATTTTAGTGTCAAAATATAAAGAATTTTATAAATTCTTAAGAAAATGTGTAGAAGTAATTTTCATATGCCATCATTTTCATCATAAACTTCTATAGTCCGAATATATGCTTGTTGACGAAAAATAAGTGGTTGGGTCTTGTTGTCTTTGGTAGATGAATTTTATGGAATTCTCATCACCCACTATATTTTCTGTTTGATTGGGATAAAATATTGAAGTGATTGTGAAAGGATATAAACTCCTCACATTCTGTTTCTCTGGATTAGGGAGTAAATCTTGCTTAGATTATTTTGGATGTATTCTCCATGTTGTAAACATTTAGTTGTTATGCGTTAAATAGTTCTACCCACTGGGGTGACTACAATCTGACTGCACCTATGCTCCTTTAGTAACAGAGTAACAGGCCAAAGAATTCATGAACTAAACTGTATTTTTGTGATTACACATTGACAAAACCCTTAACTGAGTAATTTTGTGTTCTATTACCCCAACCCCTCAAATGGTTGTGCTTCATTATTTAAATTTTTATCTAAATAAAAGACAGAAGTTCGGAATGCTACTCTCCTAGGATTGTTATATTAAAGTATAGACTGATTGATTTGTTTCTATATCATAATATGCTCTACAGTCTAGAATAATCAGTTATTGAAATGCTTGATAATCTCGAATGATCTTTACCCAATATGAGCTATTATTTTCTTTTCAAGTTGGTATGTTTTCTCACTGAACTAATCAAGGACACTAAATGCATGAACCATTAGGAAACTATAAATGACCAGCAACTCATATTAAAGCAGTGGGAATGACCTGTGGTGCTCCACCTTCAGAGACGGGGGAATACCTGAGTAATCATGTCTTGTTTTAAGTTTTCATTCCTGTAATGTTGTCTATTTCCCTTAAATTTAATGTTGCAGGCAAAACTTGGAGAACTACTTCTCCTATTGTGCAACAGAAAAGAAAACTCACTCTTTGAGATGAATGCTGTGAGCATTGGCACTTACCTGCACCCAGCAGAACAACCTGTGCTCCTCCACCATCAGAGGAACTCAGAGCCGCTTCAAGTTTCGAATCAAACCAAAGTGTTCGAACAGCGAGAATCACCCCAGAAATTTCCCTGGCATTGTTAAGCCTATCTTTCTTAATCTTTTCGTAAACGCTTTTCAGGTATGTCTCGCCTGCAAATAACTCAGCCAGCGGGTCATGGATCACCTGCTTCCACAATGCTCTTCCTGCTGCCGTCTGGCACGCTGATCGCCGAAGGAAATCCCACTCACTTTCAATCGCTGCATGAAGAGCTCTAAGACTGTCACTACTTAGCAATTCAGGTAACTTAAGTTCTGGCCAAGGCTTGTCGTTTGGAAGCCCATTTTCGTGATTCGACATGCTATTATTCTGCGAACAATTCGTGTATGCCAAAGACCAAATGAAGGCGAAGAAATAAAGAGATAATTCCACTCAACAAATATATAGTTAAGATGGAGAGGATTGTTGGTAGAGATAAGGAAAAGAGAGCCACACACAAAACCAACGTTTAGGAAAGCTGCTCAGGTATATATCCATCCTTATTGTTTGTAGCGAAAGAGAAGGTAATGAGAGAGTCCACGATTACCACCAATTCATATCCTCTCCTTCTGCCAAAGCCCCTTTTTCCCTCTCTAACCTGTCTCTTTTAACTAGTTGCAAAAAGTTGGATGCAAATGGCTCCCACCTTGAAAAATCTCTTTCTCATGGTGGCTCCCCACTTGCTTTTTTCAAGCTCACGTTTCAACTTGTACAACACAAGTACTTCTTTGCTTATTCAGTTATCTTTGATATTTCAGTTCATCTTATTGTGCATTTCTGTTGCTTTGTGACTGGTTCTGCAAGTTATAATTTCAATGATATTTGAAACGGCTAGTCAATGCTTCTAGTTGAAGTTATAACATTATTCTGATTATTTTTCAGATCGTGTTCGACACTCCTGCATTAAAACATAGAATTTTTGCCTATAACTATTGTTGTGCTATCAAATTAGTATTTGAGGGGATATATATAGGCTTGACGACATCATGTCGTCATAAAGCGAGATCAACTGAATTTATCTTGATGGGATGCAATTCAACACACTTACACTAGAATTCAGTACAAGTTCTTCACTTATTTCCCTAATGAGAAAATGAGAAGAGATATTTATGCTAGTACGAACTTATATTATTTAGGATAAGTAAGGGTAAAGTACTATTATATCTCTCAACTACCTCCATTACGCAGCTATGATTCATCGATTAGGGTTATTTCTGTAATTTATTGTACCACGTCGATTTGGTACGTTTGACTTCGTACCTTTATTTCTGAAAATATTATACTTTCATTATGTGATGTGATTTATTTTCAACAAAAATTTGAATAGTAGATGCAATAGTGTTATCTATTTGCCCTGGTTAAGTAAATCATAGCCACATAAAAAGAGTCGGAGGATGAACAAAATAGAATTTCTCTATCTTTATCATGACTAAAGTAGGTAATGACTATTAATACTCCTGAAATAATGAAGTGTAGGTAGCCATAAAAAGCTAGGAAGATCCTCCCTAAAAGCACATTTGCGACTTCGATTATTGTATAAATAGGCCGACCCTCGAGACCAAAATTGATTTTGTACCTAGCATTATATTTATAACGTCAGTATCAGCGCTTTTGTATGGACTACTTGTTTTCTTTAAATTAAATTTTCTCATTATTTTTAAAATTCCTTGATCCTCTAAAATATTTATAACACATTATATTTTACCATCAATAAATGAAAATGGAAATGTTTCACGGAAATTATTTTACAAACTCATCTTATGGTCATGATTTCCTGTGTTGGTGTGGTGTGGTGTGAGGTGTGTTAAAAAATCTAAAATTATTTTTACAGTTATCTTCTAAATCATTATTATATCTTATACAGCTTTGTGTATATTTATTTAGTGGAGACTGACGACATTGGGATGCAAATAAGTGTAGCAATAAATGAGATGGACCATGCTGATGCTAAATCCACCTGTTTTGCTGTCAATATCCAACCATCCAACATCACCCTTCTTATCCTTGTTCGAATTAAATTCGCAAATGACCTGTACCCTTCACCAACAAATATACATACTCATGCTTACGTTCATGCATTCAATACACACACGTATATTAAAAATTATTTAGGGATAATTCTTTTCCTGAAAATAAAGAAACGCTTTTTATTATCTCAAGCGAAAATATACTTACACTTACGATATGTATTGTATATGGGAAGAGATCATGTGTCCGTCCTAAGTTACTAATTTTAAGGGCGAATGATGTAGGCGCATTCCATATTGATAGCAGATATATAAACATGGGGTGACTTATAAGCTCAAATATCCTCCTTTTTAAATAAGACACGTTTTTAGGAATGAATCATGAGGCTCATACAAAATTAAGTAAAACAATATCTTTCTTAGTCGAGTCAGAAACAACGTCAAATGGTATAATCCAATAATTTCAAATACGTTTAGTGGTTAAAAAGCATATCTTTTAGAAGTACTATGGGGGATGAAGTAGAAAAACTCGGTTAACTCAATGAAACTTACCTCTAATCTAGTCCAACTCTAGAATTGGCGAGTTTAAAATGCAAAAATTATTTGGGACGGCGTCAAAGCAAGTCCACCACAGGACTTGAGATACGCTCCAAAGCTGGTTATCTTCGTATTCTAACTCGAATCCAATAATTAAAATCCAAATAGAACAGATTCATGGCAATTTACTCGACCCATTTGCCATCTCTAATAAGCTTCAATCTCAATCATTGAAAACTCATGATTCTATGAAACTGTCGATAATCACGTTTTTCATCCCATCAGAATTTTATAACCATACCTTATGTCTGCATTATATTTTTTTTAAAAAAAATATTAATTGTGGAGAAAATAAATTATGACATATTATTTTAAGATTTTTTTATACCAAATTTCACTACGTCCACAAAATTCCAGCCCCAACCCTATGTACACAATCTTTGATCTTCTAAATTAGATCTTACTAAAATATTAAAATTAAATGTAAAAGAGACATAAATTTAAATTCAAAAAGTCCGATTTACAGACACATATATATGTATATAAATGAAATGTAAATTTGTGAGTATTTTAGTTTATAAAATTTATTTTAAAATTGGTAAAATATCCAGTTGTAACACAACTGGAAATACTATTCTCCTGATAGTGCAGCCTTTAAAGAGAAAGGTGGTTGGCGCTATCTCACTTTCACTGCAGCCCTATTGGAATACGCCTATTCACAACAGTGGGGTCCAGCACACCATATTCCATCCCAGGACCAATATTCCCACTCATATTCTCGCGCATGTTGTTATTATCTCTTGATAACCCACGCATACTTCCAAACCAAGAAATACACTATATCGGAATATATATATAAAGAACAATTACGAGTTTTTTTTTAAATTTAATATAATAATACATCTTATTATTTAAAAAATTATTAAATAAAAAAATAGAATTCCAAAATTTTGTATTTGTTGTATCTCTTTAAAAAATAATAAATATATGAAAAAATCAGACGAGATGGATGAATATTTAAAAATATTGTACATAATTATCCACTTAATTCATAAAAAAATTTAAAAAATAAATAAAATTATGATTCATAGCACATAAGGACATTTTGATAATTTTACTATGAAAAATGAATGATAACCTTATAGACATATTTGGCTAATTGTTAGACGAATAGTTAAAATCATACAAATATTAGTAATTTTCAAATAATAAGAGGATGTTATAATTATGTCAAATGGAGTTCGTCCTTATTTACCCTATATAAATATGTAAATTGGAAAGCATTACTTGAAAAATGAAATGTCAAAGTAAATAATAAAATATAGGATAAATTACATTAACACTCTCCTGAGGTTAGGTCAAATTATACAAACATCCCCTGTGTTTTACAAATTTATAGCTATACCCCACGAGGGGTGTAAGTGCAATATTTTTCACGGGGTGTTTGTGTAAGTTTTGTATTTAAATAAAAAGTATTGTTGTAATTATAATTATAACGTCATGGGGTGTAGTTATAATTCTGCAAAAAGTAGGAGGTATTTGTGTATTTTAATACAACCTCTGGGGGGTGTCAATGTAACTTACCCTAAAGTCTGTAGAAATTTGAATCTTTACTTTAAAATCCACTTGATGAATGAGGTCTAATTTAGTTGGGCAAATCGATACCCTATGATCATAGGTTTGAGTTCCACAAACGTGTGAGTATTGGTCTACTTTAATAATAATTGTTAGTTTATTGTAATAACAGTTGTTGGTTAGTTATAAACAATTGACACTAATAATTAGTATAATAAATTTTTTAATGATTAAAATTTTCTTGATGTCATTATATCAATTCAAGCAAAAAAGAAAATCCATCTGAAATATTTAAAGTGTTTCACATTTTTAAAAAATCCATCATAAAGAAAATGAAATTTCAATCACATGAAAATTCGATTTCACTCATCTAATAACAAAGAATCTATTTATTAAATAAAAATAAACGTTACAGATATTAAATATAATTTTTTTAAATTATATAAAATTTATGTATGATTATACTAAACTTAAAAAAAGAATATCATAATTACTCTTAAAATTTAATATATTGTATTGTACTTTATATATATATATGTGATGATTTGTTCGTACAAAATATTTGAAATTGTAATAGAATAAGTGATCAATATCAGAAATTATAATTCAAGTCAGGTTTGGTCGAATTTAAATTAATTTAAATATAAGAGTGCAATATATTTATAATATGATTGGACTATGATTCAAGAAAGTGATCAATTATATCCCATCTATTTTGTAATTGATTTGGTTGGATAAATACTTAGATAAGAATTTTTTATTGACACAATTTATACTATATAAAAAAGAAAATTCTATTTTCATTCACAAAAAGTGATTATTTACACTACGACACTGATTTTTTAAATTATAAAAAATATCATTATGTATCTTCAACCACCCCTATTCTAATGATTCTACTCATTTATATGATTTATACTAATTATCTATACTAATATGAAAATTCCACTTACACGATTTTTTTTTATGTCGATAATATCTAGAAATTAATTTTGTTTTATTTTTAATATAATATATTAATTTATATAATTTTGTTTTTATTTATAGTATATTTTAGAATATAAATAATTAATTCAGACAGTTGCCGTCATCCAACGGAGAGACGCAATTGTACTATCCAAAATGGACGGTGAATATTTTGAGGGCGAGAAAAACACCAGCTCAGCACGTAGCAGTACTCCATAATAATCAATCAATCACCTAACGTTTTTGCTCCACCTACACACACGCACAAATTGTCGATTTGATTCCAAATGGGCTCTGACCAAATTGAAGCGAATTCAACTTTAACAATTGAAGAAAAAAGATATATATTTTCACTATAGAATCAAAACAGGAATAGGAGGATACGGACAAGCACACCCCCTACAAACTGCAAGATTTTCTTGAAAAGCGCTGCGGAAGTGTGCTAGCAGCACAACACACACACAGAGAGAAAGATGGCTGATGATATTCCATGTTGCGAGAGCAAGTTTTTTCTGTTTGTGCTGATAATCATAGGGCTGGTGGCCTTTGCTGGCCTCATGGCTGGTCTGACTCTTGGCCTCATGTCTCTTGGCCTTGTAGACCTTGAAGTTCTCAGCAAATCTGGCCGCCCCCAAGATCGCATACATGCCTGTACTGTGTTATACTCTCTTTTATTCCCTTTTTTTTTTCAGTAGAATTTATTAGTTTTTGTGAGTTTGATGATTTGGGTTTCTGGAATCTTTTCTGTTTTATCACTCACTTTGGAGGTTGGTGTTTTGGTTTTCTTATGGTTTTCTTGGGTTGTTTTTGGAGCAGAATCTTAGGTTTGATGATTTGGGCTTTTGTAGACTGTCTGTGTTAAGTTGCTCACTTGGATTTCTTGATTGGATGTTGTTTGATTGATTTGGTTTGCTTTATTTTTCAGATACATTTGATGTTGCCTTCTTCTTGAACATGTTAATTGCAATTACTGCATGCTTGTATGAGTAGTGAGTGCTGCTAGAGGAGGATCAAGAACTCAAGTTGAATTTAGCACTCCTAGATTGATGGGCTTAGTTGATTAATTGTTCACCCATCAGTACTTGATGTTGCCTGCACTTTCTGCCATGATCTTGGGATGTAAAGATATTTATTTGCTTTCCAATTTGTTCCTCTGGAAGGGGTTGAGGGTGGAGTGTAGTTACATCAGTGCTGCTTCAGAATAATGCCATACGTGTCATGTTTCTTTTTCTATTGTTTGTCTCTTCTTCTACAGGCTTTTGTTGAAAAATTATATTATTTAGTACTTCCCGTTTAGTGTTTTCAAGTTTTGTTCTCTAAAGTTAATTGTTATATTGAGCGGGCGGCAAACGCAAAAGGAGGTGGTGTTGGAGCTGTCTAGTGACTAGGACTTCCGAAAATAGCATGTTTTATGATTTCTAAATGAATTGACACTCTTATCTAGTTTCTTCTCTAACCATTTTATTTTTGGACCTTCCGTTAGGATAACAGTAAGCCTGTTGATGTCAACTTGTGTATAAGTGTTCATGTTTGCATTCTTTTTTTCTTTATTTTCATAGGAATATGGACAAATAAAGTGATCATATTCATTTTTTCGCAGCTAAAATACTTCCGGTGGTGAAAAATCAACATCTTTTGCTTTGCACACTCTTGATTGGCAACTCTCTGGCGATGGAGGTCTGTTGAGCATCGGTTATTTGATGCCCTTCGCGTGCGTGATTACAATTCTATGGTCTTTTACTGTGTAGCTTACCAAACTCTATGACCGTCTTTTGCTTGTAGTCACTTCCCATATTCTTGGACAAGCTTGTGCCTCCATGGGCAGCAATTCTGGTTTCGGTCACACTCATCCTCATGTTTGGTGAGGTGGTCAATCTGCTACCAAACTGCAGCAGAATTGGATTTTTGTGGTCTTTTTTTCTTGCATAATTTTCATCCTACTTATTGCAGATATTGCCTCAAGCAATCTGTACTCGCTATGGATTAACTGTTGGAGCAACTACGGCACCATTTGTTCGCCTTCTTCTTTGGCTGTTCTTCCCGGTCGCTTATCCAATTAGCAAGGTAAATGAAATGAAAGTTTGCTGTTCATTATGTTGTCTGCTCTTATGACATAGTTTGTCTTATGTGATATGGTCGTTCTATCAGTTATGTATTTCCTTTTTTCAACCACTTTACTAGATTCCGTAAAAGAACACGACAAAATTTATACATATATGTCATCAATAACCAGGTTTCCACGAATTTGCCCATTTCTTGACTGGATGGCGAGTTATTTCTTAAAGCCATGCTGCATGAATCAGAAACTTCATCATCTCTTTTCCTCAGATTACTGTAATCACTAAAAAGATCCTATCTTATGCCTTTCTGATTCAAAGGACCTTTTTGCTTGTAGTTTCTGGATTGGATGCTCGGTAAGGGGCATGCTGCACTATTACGTAGAGCTGAGCTGAAAACTTTTGTTGATTTCCATGGCAATGAGGTAAACTATTCAGTCATTGAGTTCTGCAATTTGGTTTTCTGGAAGATGATGCATTAGTCTTACTTTGAAGGGTAACTTTTTGACATACCTTTTTCGGTGATAGGCTGGGAAAGGTGGGGATCTGACGCATGATGAAACGACAATAATTGCTGGTGCACTGGAATTGACTGAGAAGACTGCAAAAGATGCCATGACTCCTATAGCGAAGGCATTTTCTCTTGATCTGGACGGAACTCTTAATTTGTGCGTTTATTGTTTGCTATTAGATTTAATTAATATCCCTACAACTATGTATAGTTTCCAACCCTTAAATAATCTCCCATTTCTCTATCCATATACAGGGAGACATTGAATGCTATAATGACAATGGGCCATAGTAGAGTTCCTGTTTACTATAAAAATCCAAACAATATCATTGGACTCATATTGGTAAGTCTATATTCTTCTTGACGGCAAATGCAATATTGGCGTTTTGTTACTTCTATTATCTGGATTGATCATAGAATCTTGATAATGTCATCAGAACCTTTTCGTTTCCATATACATTTACAGCATGTGATCTGCATTGTTTCAACCGGAATCTGATCTGTCTTTACACATGTAGGTTAAAAATCTTCTGGCAGTTGATCCTGATGATTCAGTTCCTCTAAGAAAAATGTTAATAAGGAAAATTCCTCGGTAAGGATAAACTTTTGTTTTTATCTTCCATTACCATTTTTAACATAAAAAAACCCTTGATACTTGAAGACACCAAAATGGCTTCAATTGAGAGCATTAGTCTGATATCCTCAGATGACATGATAGTGATAATTGGTTCTGCTTTTATAAGCTGTTCCATAATTTGCATGGATTAAAGACAATGGAAATCAGAGATGATCGCCTAGAAATATTGTTATCTTAATGCCGATCTGCTCTTCATCTTTTTGTTAATTATATGGCTTCCCAATGTCAGAGTTTACTTTAATGCTTGTTAATTTTTTGTATGAAGTATTTCTGGCCTTCTATTCTCCATGGTAATCTTGTGCGTCGGAGATTGTGAAATTAATGACTATAACAGTAAATCTCAATTCGTTTTCCAGATTTTTACATTGGCCATTTGTTGTTGCTGGGTGCCTCTTTCCATTAATATAATTGCGGAAGAAAAAGGAAAATCCAGGAGAACAATTTGTCCTCACAATAGCTGTTTACCATCCACTAATTAATTTCTTATCAAAATGTTTGTTCGGTC